>NC_056737.1:237952369-238017369 GCF_019279795.1 Protopterus annectens
AGTTTATTCCCCCCAGGAAAATGAAACGATAATCATATACCTGGTGCAGCACCACCACACCCTCTTTGGATGTACAGCCCATGATCTGCAGGAGAGGACCGCCCTGTGGAATGGTCTCGTCCACAGGGTAAATGATGTTGGCCTGCATAACCGGAGTTATGAGCAGGTCCGACATCGGTGCACTAACCTCATCCACCACGCCCGTCAGCATGCTGCTGCAGTTAGGAGGGACCAGCTAGCCACAGGGGTGTCATGCTATGCAGCCCCCATGACAAATACTGAAGAGCTCCTCACCAGCCTCGGGGCACCTGCCCACCAGCAAAGCCAATACCCAGTTGATAGCATTGTGGAGGTGGATGCTACCCACACATTGGACGTGGAACGTGCAGATAAGGCCACAGGGCACATCAGTAGACTGACCACTGTTGCTTATCCATCTGCATCTGTAGAGTTTAATCATGCATATGTGAGATAAAATATATATAGTCTGTTGCTGCATTGTAGTAATAAACCGATGTGCATAATCTGTAGTATTGTGGGTTTGTACTGTTGATATACTGAAATGCTGCTCCCACCATGCACCGCTGCCACAGGTGTGGCTACTGACATCACATCTCTCACACAACTATGTAGGTCCCTCTGGTATACCTCTGGGCAGCAGCTTGTAGCTGGTGAGTATGGTGTTTGTTCAGGTTTTCCAATACACCGGTCATGTTATGGCCATGGTATTTGTCATGCACACATTTAACACACCTACCCATAATGCATGCTGTACATGTTCACTTATTGTTGCTGTTAACTGCACTGCATCACAGTGGTCACCATGGTGGCATATCTGAAGGGTATGTAATAGTCATGCAATATAACTAACAACCTATCATTGCAAGATGTGTGCACAGAGATGAGCATAATGGTGGGACAAATGGCCTACAGTAGAAACATGTCTGAAACATCACCCTTATACAGTGCTACAACAATGTATATACCACTATTACAATGGCAGTTGTTACAGATCCACACAATGGCATATCACAATACCACATTCCACAACCCTTACAACCTGTAATGTGGGCCTAACATGAGCAATGAATGTGTAATATGGAATCCTATGTTAGGGCAGCAAATATGGGGAATACATATCTTAACAAACACTGGAAGCATATGTGTGCACACAATCCAAGTAACATAGCTTTTGAGGAACTGAGAGCATTCACTCTTCATGAGTATGCACCTTCCATCAAGTACAGGTCCTCAATGTCACACCAAGAAATGGTCTGCTGTACAAGACATATGCCCATCACATTTGCCCACTCACCTGCAACAGAGGCAGCCATGGTTTGTACACATCTTACAAGCCATGGAATGGATCCCATACCCAACAGGTAGCATGCAGGTGTGGGGCATGTAGCCTTACCCCACCATTGCATATACCATGGCAAACAGTGCAGGCAGTCATGTATGTGATGAGGAAACATGGGACTACATTAAAGTAGAAAATAAACAAATGGCCATCCAAGTCAGATAACGACACATGTTGAAAACTGGTCATGGAGGCTGCCTAGAAACATGCTGTAATGCTGAGGGAGTTGCAGGAATGTCTAGCAAGTACTGGCTGTGCAGTACCTGTGTTGACAATCACCTGGACTCTGCATAAGTGTGGCCTATAGGTTAGGGTAATCAGATGGGACAGTTGTTCCACAGGAAACATCAGCCAGGGCTCTCTACATGTAGCATATGTATAACATCAAAAGTCCCCCAAAGGCATGTGTTGCAAAGTGTAATGGTGTATCAAGACCAAGGTCAAAACCTACAGAGAGTATCAATTAAGATACATGTGCTGCACAAGCAACACCTCACTCCACCTCAGGTCCACCATCCCCATCTGTACCTTGCTGGTGCCAGTGTACACCTGTATGTTTGCTGTTCATTAGCAGGGACTAGGCCGGTACACATGGTGTTCTGAATTTGGGACACTGGAAAATGACACTCATGTGTGGCTCATAGTTGTCAAGCATCTGCAAAAAGGCTGAGGATGGAGAGGGGTGTCATCCTGAAACACAACAGTGAACTGAAGCCAAAGCTCTCTAAGAATGCCTGTATCTGTACACAGTCAAGGTCATGAATTATGGCAGACATAACCCTGACTCCACAGCAATAGTGAAGGCACTGTGTGACCTTCAAAGGCTGTGCACATGAGTTGACCTTGCAGTCTTGCAGAGTTGGGGGACATTTGTAGGGCAGAGTGACCAAATTCCGACAAGTAAAGATGGGCCATGCTAGTATACTCCTTCCAGGAATAGTGACTGCTGTACACTTAACAGTTGATGCAACAAACCATCATGTTAAGGGTGTGCACACTTATGCACCCACATATTGTATGCATCTCAATCAGCTTCTGCACAAGTAACACATTTGTTTGATACTGCATTTGCTTGCACAGGTCATGTGTCACATATGCAGTATTGTGGCCCCATGGCATATCAGGGAAATGGCTGCCATGTCAATAAGGGTGTGTACACTCCTCATAGCCACAGTAAGGTTTGAAGGTTGTCAGTGTAATTGTATTTTATTACTCATACATGCACCTCTGATGATGAGATCTGCAAATCTGACAACAAGCATTCACTATTGACATCTGTCTACAAATCATCCCAGGTGTGTGTTGGAAAAACACATAGGGGCTGTGAGCAACAGAGTAAACATAACTGACACACATATACACATTCAGCAATGGTGTGTACACCTGTGAGATATGGTGCACAGTACATGCCAGGGTGCTAAACAGGTGCACAGCAATACTGTATACAAGGGTGCAGTGTGTCCAGGGGAAGGGAAGCTCATGCATCACAGAGATGTATAATATTGGTAACAGGGATTCACTATAGCTGCAGTGCATGCTGTTCATAGGTTCATAGGTTCATAGGTAGGTACTAGGCTATTGGCCCTAGGGCCTATATAAGCCTAGCCAATGGTACCCTGACTTTCGCCACCCAAGAAAATTATTTTCCTGTGCCACTGTTGAGCTGAGCCACAGAAGTGATCCCGGGGTGAATTTCCTATCTCCTATCCAATCATCAAGATTTTTCTTGAACATTGCTAATGAGGAGCTTTGTTTGATATAGATAGGTAGTTTGTTCCAGAGTATGGGAAATCTCTGGGACAGGAATCTATCCCTCCAGCATGTTCTCTTTATTGTGGTGATGAGGTTTAGGTCCCTAGAGCGTGTAGCTCATAGGGACTGGGATTTCTTTAAGTGGAACATGTCTAAAAGTTCTGGGTTTGACATAGCTTTGTGTGTTAGACAGAGATCACCTCTGAGTAGGTGATATGCAACAGAGTAAAGCTGCAGTTTTTTGAGACGGTCTGCATAGGGCATTTCTTTGAGGCCGGTAATCCTTTTTGTGAGGTATTTCTGTGGCCTTTCCAGTTGTTGTAGATGTCTTGTGAGGTACATACCAAAAGGGGCATTGTACTCTATAATGGGTCTAATGAGTGATAATTAGAGGGGAACAATGACCTCTTTTTTCCTGGATGAGAAACCTTTTGTGATGAGGTGTGCCACATAGAAGGATTTCCTGAGTATTGTGGCAATGTGATTATCAAAGGAGAGACTACTGTCCACCTGTGTCCCAAGGTCTCTTATCACACTTTCGGTGTTAAGTAGACTACCACCTATGTGGTAGTTCATGGATACTGAGTTTTTACCAAAAGGAATGACAATGCACTTTTTGGCATTGAGCTTGAGGCCATGGCTTTGACACCAGGCATCTGTCTCAGCAAGGCCCTTTTGTAGGATGTCCACATCCTTTGGAGTTTTGATTATGGCTCCTAGTTTGCAGTCATCTGTGAACTTCATTAGCCAAAGACCTTCTGTGTTGGCCTGTACTTCAGAGAAGTAGATACCAAACAGGAGAGGACCCAGGACTGAACCCTGTGGTACTCCACTTATCACTGGTCTGAAGCTGGATTTGGAGTCTGCTACTTTCACAGTGTGGGTTCTGTCAGTGAGCCTGTTGGCAACCCATCTTGTGACATAGGGATTTATACCTAGTTTAGTGAGTTTATTTATAATTCCAGAGTGGGGGATGTGTCAAAAGCCTTGGCGAGATCTAGATAGGCTGTGTGAACCACCTTACCCTCATCTACAGCTTTGGTGACTGCTTCAAAGAAGTCTATCAAGTTTAGGAGACATGATCTGCCTTTTACAAACCTGAACTGGGTGGGGTCCTGAGTTTGGAGATTACCAATGTCATTGTTTATAAGTTCCACGATGATACGCTCTATAGCCTTGCAGACCAGGCTCGTTAAGCTAATGGGGCGGAAGTTTCCAGGGACTGTGGTGGCTCCCCCTTTGTGGAGTGGGATAACTGTCGCTGTGCGCCATTCAGTGGGCACATAGCCTGAGGTGAGGCTATGACTAAACATGGTACTTAGGTGGGGTGCCAATTCGTTCTGTAGTTCATGTAGAACACAGCCTGGGATGTCGTCAGGTCCCATGGATGCTGTGTTCTTGGCTTTGGATAGTGTGTTTTTTACCTATGCAGCCGTGATTACAGGAACTTTGCATTTTTCTGGTATAGAGATGGGTCCTTTAGGGGATGACAGAGGGGTAAAGTTAGCACTGAACCTATCTGCCAGGATGTTGGCAATATCCGTTGGTTCTGTATATTTAGTGCCATTGTGCTGTAACTCAGAGCAGATCTGAGTGTTACCATTGAGATTATTGACATAGCTATAGAATGCTTTGTGGTTGTCTTTAGAGTCAGTGGCGATTTTGTTTTCATGACTAGCTTTGGAGGATTTTATGAGGGATCTCAGCTTCTTACTGAAGCTGACCAGGGAGTTTCTCCAATCATGGGATTTTACTCTTTTTTGCAACAGTTTCTTTCTTCTGTTGTAGAGTTTGTTTACAGCAGGGGACCACCAGATTGGCTTCCTTTTTTTTGGAGGATAGCATCTTGGTTTTGTTAGGGATTGCACAATCCATGCACTCATGTAAGTGCTTATAAAGTGCATTTGTGTAGGATTCAGCAGTCATACCTCTATTGTCCGTCAGCATGGGTGTCATGAAGTTTGCCACTTCTGTCTTAAGAAGCGTGAAGTTGGCTTTGGAGAAATTTTTTACTGTGGTTTCCCTAATGGGGGGTGGGGGAGGGATGTGGATGTCTAGGGTGATTAGCTTATGGTCGGATCTGACCAATGAGGAATTGACCTCTGGTGTGGAGCACCGGTTGCCCATGTTGGTAATAACCAGGTCTAAAATATTGCTGCCCCTGGTGGGGGTGTGGATAAGTTGATCCATGGCATTGGAATTTATGAATTCCAGAAAATGTTGAGCACAAGAGTTGGTACATGAGTAGTTTTCCCAGTTAATGGTAGGGTAGTTGAAATCACCCATTATTAGGGTGTTAGGTTGTACCCTAATATTTTCCAGTGTATTAAGAAATGAGGAGTGGGAATCCTGGGGCATGGTGGAGGATCTGTAGCAAGCTACAATTTGGATTGCGGTCTTGCCCAGAGTTAGTTGCACTTGGATAATCTCGGATGCATTATGCTGAGCAACTAGCCTGGAGGTGTGGATATCCTTAATGAATATGGACATGCCTCCGCCTTTAGTGTTTCGGTCCAGGTTAGGTGGCCGAAAGATGTGGTATGAATTATAGCCTGGTAATGCAGGGGTACTCTCTGGAGCCTTGAACCAGGTCTCTGTCACTGCACAGATGTCGATGTTCTCCATTTTAAGGAGTGTCTTGAGAGAGTGCATTTTGAGGTTTAGACTTCTAGCATTGAGTAGCAATACCCTCAGATCCTTCTTGCCTGTACCTGTTAGGGTGATGAATTTGTCATTTGAACCTTGCCTAAAAAAGGCACTATAGGGGTGGCTAGAGCCTTAGCCAGTATCCGGAATCCCAGGGGCGACAGGTGCAGGCCACCTCTGGCAAAGCATCGTGGCTTGTCGATCATGTCATCCCAGGCAGACAGATACTGGATCCCCTTAGAATGACACCAGAAGTTTAGCCAATTGTTGAAGTCAATCATTTTGTCCTTGTACTGTGGTATCATTCTGGGTGATGGCAGGATGCTACTCAGGGCTAGGGTCATACCTGCCTGGGCTACAAGATCGGACAGCTCCTCCATGTCCCTTTTCATGTAGTCCAAGGAGGTATGTCTCAGGTCATTCACACCAACATGGGCAATGACAGAGTCATATTTGTACTTGTTGTGGAGTGACCTGAGTGCATGCGTTGAGTACCATATGTCATGCATGTTGACAAATGGGTAATGAGAGGTTTATGTGTAATATCTTTGTGCAATCTCACTTGTAAGTGTGTGTGTGTGTGTGTGTGTGTGTGTGTGTGTGTGTGTGTGTGTGTGTGTGTGTGTGTGTGTGTGTACAGTTAAGCAATGATGTACAGGTCTTAAGGTGTGTTTTTTCTTTTCCCCTCACAGGTGGCGCGGTGAGTCAGGGTCCCTCCTGCAGGCAAACTGATGTTAGTGTTCATACAGACTCTGACAATGGTGATAGGTGTGGTTAGGCACAGGTAGGGTTGTCAGGGGCTGAAGCTGTGCCATCGTTTGACATCCCACTGTTATCCACCACTTGCCCGCAAACAGTCACATTGCCTATACATACCCCATCACCAGTGGCCATAGATGAGGGACATTTGGTAGGTGGTGGCATGGGACAGGACAGTGTGATGACTATGGCAAATGTGTCTGAACACAGCAGCCATAGCCAGATGCCCGGCGAGGTACCACACAGGCAGATGTACAGGGGTGCTCATAGGAGGGCTGCCGGTCATCATGCCCCTGGCAGAAGTGCCAACGCTGGTGAGACCAGACGCATGTTTCAGGCCATCATGGAGGTGCAGGCATGTATGGAACATTATAACAGACAGGGTCTGAGGCTCCAGAAGGCTACTCATTCTGCTGTTATTGACAACATCCGTGATCTTGCAGGTACCCACCATTATTTTGCAGATGTCCTGGATAGACGGTTGGATGAGATGGTGGGAATCCTTGACCATGCAATGTCTGTGCTTGAGCATGTGGTGGGAGTAGTGCGACAGGCATGTGGACGTAGGTCAGAAGCACCAACAGGTGGAGGTTGACGTGGACATTGCAACAAGTCAGAGCCGCTCCTGTAGTGGCAGTACCAGCACCAGCACTGCAGGGGAGTGCTGTCCACACCACAACATAGCAGGCCACATGCACATGACCCTGGCTGGTCCCAACAAAGACCCGCATCCAATCGACATATGTCATCATCAGGGGAGAGTACCATATATTGGCTTGTACCTGTTAGTGCCCGTGGAACCCCTGACAGGTACAGTTCTCATGTCCATGGCCAGAGATGGTAAACTGCACATCCTGCCAGGTACAGTTTGCAGCTGTCCAACAAACCCTTGTACAGGGCAACCACATGGCAGAACTGTGTGCATGCATACACACACACACACACACACACACACACACACACTCATCAACACAGCTAGGGCAACCCTATACCTATTCACACCACATCTGCACAGCCTACTTAATATTGAAACCCCCTAACACACACCCACACATGATGTCAAACAAATCTCTCATCCTAGGTCTCTGGCAAACCCACAACATACCCTGTGCATATGATGATACCTGTACCACATCCCTGTAATCCATAACATCGATGCAGGGACAGGCTAATATGGTTCTGATGCACAGGGTGACTGTACTAAGGTGTACCGATGTAATGCTGTGTAACATGTTTTCAGCACTAAAGTTTAATGCGTACATGTCAGAATGTGTAGCTGTTCAGCCAGGATGCATTATAGTTGTCATTAACACTGAGTGATTGTGGTCTCCATAATGTATTCCATTTGTATTGTAGGTTTCTATGTGTCAGCAGGATGTTGGTCTGCTGTTGTTTCCTACAAGAGGTATGGCACTGTGGTGACACATTGACTTTGTCATATCCTGGTTGCAGCTGAACACAAGTCACAGGTCTGTATAACAGTTACTGCATGTGTCACATGCCTGATAGGTCTGAGGGGTGTATACAGATGAGTACATGGTGGCTGATGTCAGCAGCCCTTCTACAGTTGACAATGGTAAGTGTACTGGGTGGTACACACCACATGCTTGTGTATAACACACACACACACACACACACACACACACACACACACACACACACACACACACACACACACACACACACACAGAGGCTTTGGTGTTGATGCAATACACAGAGAATACTGTACACATGGATGCATGTACTTTTGCAGGGGACCCATTTTAGCCTATGTAATTCCACAAAGACAGAATAGGCACAACATCACATTGGGAAATAATCAGTCTGCTAGTTTAATGTCATTGATGATGGTACTGGCAGGGTATATGTCCCCTTCCCCAATGTAGTACAGTCCTTAACTTAGTAAACATAGATGTGCTGGTGTGGGTAGCACAGCCCTATCCTTTGGAGGGTGTGGGGTGGTGTAGAACTGCAAATAATGTGATTGACAACTACTTAACCTGTTAACATAAACTGTACATTATTACAGCCGACTAGGCGGGGGGATACACACAACAATAACCACAATGATGGTGGCTGTGTCCACAAGATCCACACTCAGCTATATATATATATACCAACCCCAATATCACTATACAGTGATACAATGGGGAAGAGGGCATTTACCCATCTACTACTAGTTTTGATGGAATGAATTTCCAGAAGGTGACACCTGTGAAATGTTAGCATTTACCAGTCAGTTCTCAGATAGATGATCTCCTGGGACATGTATTTTCTGCAAACTGAAGTAGATCCCTTCACATACACACACACTCTTACTTGGCAACACTGAGAGTAGAACCCCCACCTAGGTACTTATTGCTACTAATGTGTGTGGCCTTAATTGCACACACCACACAGCATTTAGGATGAGGTGTGTCCCAGGTTACTTGTTAAGTAAACAGCATCACCAGGCCTTGTGCAGTATGGTAATGGGGGATGTACTGGTTGTTTATGAACAATACATGATGTGACCTACTGTCATATGAACATTGACAAACACATAACATTCATACACACATCTGAGAGACCTGGGTTTATCAGTGGTAACTACCTTATCAGTGTGCCCATTCTGTTACAGATAAGTTGCACACAGCACATGCCTCAATGGGCTGGATAGTGTAATCAGTTACCTGTATGGCTGATGGTGACATTGGTCCCCATACAGTGGACCTTGGGACATGTACTGGGGACACCATGGTATAAAGTTACTATACCCAGCACCCACACCCCACATTGGATATTGTACTCACTGAAACCCATGATAATACTCTAACATACCCACAATCACACATTGACCAGGACTGCAATACAACCCCTTGTCTATCTCAAGAGTGCTACTACAGGGATATGCATCTATTGCACATGCCACAGGGATAGTAGGGTGATGCTTTGTCATGGCTCTCCTATGGTCAGCAACATCACTATCCCTTATACTGTATGGCAAGGTGTATTGTATTAAGAGAATGTGGCCTCAGAATGCTGTATTCTACAAATATACACACTTGCACACATACACACACTTGCCAGGACTCAGAGGGCAACCCATGCCTATCTACTCATTTGTACAAAAGTGTTGTGCTGGTACTGCAAGCTCCAGATAGCCCACAGGGTGAAGAGTGTAACAAGGTACATGTAATGTCCATTACAGCAGCAGACATATCTAACTATGGCAATGGGGGGTGTAGTGGGTGTGAAGGCCCTCAGGGTATTATCAACTACAGGTCTACAAACACACAGACACTGTTATTCTCAGTAGTGCACACTGGCATGTTTGTCAATACTAGGGTACATTGGTGCAGGTGTTCCTAGATGTGTACCAGGATATTGTCCGTGGAGTGATGAGAAGCGAAGGGGATGTGGGTACAGTGGTATCATGTCATCTGCCATTTATTGCAAGCCATCTATCAACTGATGCCATGTGAGTGATCCTCAGGGTGAGAGTTAAATGCAATATCCAATCATCTGGTTGCCTCTTGCAGAGGGCCAGTGAGGTGCTCCAATTGACATTTATGCAACATGTATTACATAACATGGTCAGTGTCTGTTTTGGAGACCTGTACCCAAGCATGTTCTGTTGACTGTGGTAGTGTAGTTGAGGTATCCATGGCATGTGGTGCATACAGGGTGGGGATTCCTAGCTGTCACATTCATAACACAGCCGGGCAGACATGTCAGTGTCAGTCAAGCATAGATTGCCTGTAAAAAGGTAAGATAGATACCTGACATCTGCACATCTGTACAGAGGACAGACAGACATCAGCTAGCCAAATGGTTATGCATTAGGATGTATGTTTCGACAGATAGATGTCTGACACTGATAGGTATGCCATTACTACATGACAGCATCCCTCAATAACATGTCCTATACACAGAGTAGTTTACAAGTAATATCCACATGTCAGATCAATATCCAGTAGCAAATACTTAATGACACACAGCTCACACACCAAGAACATAGTGGAAAGTGCATCGGACACGGATATCCTTCAGAAGGGACTCACGGAAACAGATAGCTGGTGCCAGAGCCATGGCCTGAAGTTAAACGCCAAAAAATGTATAGTCATACCCTTCGGGAAAAACAAGGTAACCGCAAGCTACCATATAGGTGGCAATCCACTAAGCACAGAAGAGGTTATCAGGGACCTGGGGACCCAGGTTGACAGTGGCCTTTCTTTTGACACTCACATTGCTAAAGTGGTTAGAAAGACCTTCCACATTGCCCACCTGATCATGAAGGGATTCACATCCAGATCTAGTGAGGTCATTGTTCCCCTGTACTCTTCACTTATCAGACCAATGATCGAGTACAATGCCCCATTCGGGATGTATCTCACCCGACATCTGCAGCAATTGGAGAGACCCCAAAGTTCCTCACCAAAAGGATAAAGGGACTCCAAAATCTGTCATATGCTGCCAGATTGAAGAAACTCCAGCTCTATTCAGTCGCATACCGTCTGCTCAGAGGTGACATGTGCCTGACATACAAGGCCATGTCCAACCCAGAATTAATGGACATGCTCCACCTCAAAAATCCAAATCCACCAAAACCACTAGAGCAAGCGACTTAAACCTTAGCACGGATATAAATAGGCGTGCTGGAGGATAGATTTATCACTCAGAGACTCCCTATGCTGTGGAATAAAATCCCGGTCCATGTGAGGCAGAGCACCTCGCTGACTCTGTTCAAGAGAAATCTAGACCTGTGGATGGGAGATCGTAGGTTTACCCCAGGAATCATCTCTGTGTCACTGCTGGACAGAGGCACAACAAACTAATGGGCACAGTATTTTTTCATATAAGGGGTGGCGTAAGCCACAATAATTTGGGCTAGGCTTATAAATGCCTTAGGGCAGATAGCCTAGTATAAACCTATGAACCTATGAACCTATGAACATGATAGTCAGGACTCAGAGTCCATCTTTGCATGCAGGAGTGTTTGGTTCCAGTACTACAATCTGCAATCTACTCTTACTTGGGAAAGCACTGTCAACAGTAGTAACATAATGATACACTACATGCCAGTGTGACTGCAAATAACCGGGGATATAACCCATGTATGAAACACATTCAAATGGAAATGAGTGTTGTACAAGCCATATATACTCAGGTGTCCCAGACAGTAGAATCACACCCCTTGCTACTGTAATGACAGCACATAGACGCATGTTCTGTACATGGAATTAAATACACTTATTAAAGATATCATTACCCTGCTATTTTATCAGATTGGAATGTGATCACTGGTTGCCAGGGCTGAACCATGCTTAGCAGGTCTCAGCATTGCTGCAATATAAATGTTAAGCAGATTTGCACACTGGTAAGTGAAGCTGAAATGGTTTAAGTGCCTATACGTTTAACTGTATAATAGCACTGCTAACCATTGTGCAAACCTGCACAAACCTGCTTAAAGCTGCTCAAAACTGCCTTACCAACTCTGTATCTAACAGTCCTTGTTCTGCCTAGCAACAAAATAAACAGCCCTTGCAAGTCTTGAACCAGAGACCCTATACACTATAGTCAGAGCAGTTAACCACTAAGACATCACAGCTATGAAGACATTTGTTTTTTCCAATATACCTGTCAGTACACCTACTGAATAGCAGTGAACAAGTGCTTTGACTTCTACAATTGTGTAGTACTTGTTAGTAGATATATTGCTGAATCAGTATGTTGTTATATCTATATAAACACATATCAGATAAATATGATGGGATACCTCTGAGAAGGTAAATACAACACTCATGTACACATAGCAAGGATATATATATATATATATATATATATACATATGTAGATATATGTATACATGTACATACACATATATATTTATATATGTATTTATATACATCTGTATATTGCATTTTATATATGGTCATATATATATATATATATATATATATATATATATATATATATATATATATATATACACAAAAGAGGAGGAAGAAATAAGGGCTAATATAGTAAATGAACAAAAAATGTTATTTGATAGCTATCCACACAAGCTAGTGGATGAGAAATGTTCTGTCATTGCAGACTCAGTAGCACTCTTTGAACGGAGACTGCTACGGCAGAAATTCAATAAATTAGAAAGAGACAAGAGGGATTTTAAGGAAGGCCATGTGTTTGTATGACCCAGAGGTAATGCCCTAGAGAGGCTTAATAAGCCTACCACCTTAAGCAACGAAAGGGAGATGCATGTAGATCAATGAAGTGACGTCACCTCTGAAGGCTTAAGGGAAGAAAAGAACCTAGGAGCCCAAATTAAATCTAATGCTCCACCAGTTGTAAATGTTCCCTCAGTGATGACCTTAAAGGCTAACTTGAATGAAAAGGTGGATGCGAAGTGAAGGCTGGGATCCCCTGACAAAATACAGCAACAATGAAAGAATCCCATCATGCGACTTGTCCGGAACATCTTGAAGCAGAACAACCTGTTTTCATACGCTACCTATAAAGCTACAGAAACCGGACTATCAGGGTACAGAGAGGTGGTTTTTGAGAGGGAGATCATACAGTCGGAACTGCAACAAGAGGAAGCTACTAATGGAATCTCCGACGTTGAATGTACCCAAGAAGACATGGAGGAAAGGAGCATAGTCTAGAATATTTCTTCCAGGTTGTTGACAACTGATGAAAAATGTGTATTGGAAAGAGGACTGTCATTTATTCCTGCACAAAGGACAGAGGTAACTGACACTATATTAGACTTACATATGTTTGGTAGAAACTTTCTTTTAAAAATGCTATTTAAAAATCAAAATGGGGAAATGAATGATAATAGTGTTTTTAAAAAACAAGCACATTCCTTCCACCTAATCATCCAGTTATGGATGTTTCCATCAATGTTATGTGAGAATGAGTTATTTGAAGTTATGAGCAGTAACAATAAAAGGAAAACTTATCATAACTTAAGTAGAAATGAACAAGATGCATTAAGACAATTACAGTCAGACCGCTCAATTATAATTAAACAAGCAGATAAAGGTGGACCTGTAGTTTTCATGTATAAGGTAGATTATGATGAATCAATGTATAATATGTTGCATGATACTTTAGTTTATAAAAATATAAGCTATGCTGATATGGAAACGATGCTTGTTGGTTTAAGTGACACATTATATGAATGTCTACTGAATAATACCATCTCGAATGAGCTTTATAATCATTTTAGAGTGAATAAACCTTTAATACCTTGTATACATGGCCTACCAAAAATACATAAGGACGCTCAATGTCCCTCACAAAGACCAATAGTATCTGGACATAACTGGTCCACAGAACCCATCTCTATTTATATAGAGAAGTATTTGAGGCCAACAATGAATAAGAATGGTAATATTTTAAGGGACTCTAAACAATTTTTATATGATTTATTTATTTTTAAGAATGAATATGAAGGAGACCTGAAAGTATTATTGTTAGTTATGTTAGATGTATGTCCACTATTCACCTGCATCCCTAATGATATAGGGCTAGAATTTTTGAGACATTTATTAGAGGAAAATACATATGATGGAGCAAAAATGGACCTGATATGCTTGTTAATGGAGATGGTCTTGAACAATAATGTGATTTATTTTGATGAGAAATTGTTTGTACAGAAGGGAGGTGTGGCCATGGGCATGGCTAACGCTAATAGCTATGCGAATCTTGTCATGGCCGAGTGGGAGAATAAATACATGTTATATGGAGGTAGATGGCCCCAGATCCTATTTTATAAATGCTTTGTAGATTATCTTTTTTTGATCTGGAATGGGAATGCAATTGAATTAGAGGGATTTCTCTTAGAGATAGGAAATAGTACTAGTTTTTTGAAATTTTAAATGAAAAGTTCAATATATGAAACTGACTTTCTTGATATTACTGTTTCCAAGGATGATATTGATGGTATAGCCACCAGACTATTTAGGAAAACATGTCATAGGAATACAGTACTTCACAAGAGAAGCATGCATCCAGGACATATTTTTAAGAATATAGTGAAGGGACAAACTCTTAAAACCTCCAGAATGACTGCCAGGGATGAGGAGTTAAAGAAGGAATTATCTGGCTTGAATTTAGGTTTAATGAAAGAGGATACACTGATAATATGACAACAGAAGTCCTGGATGAAGCTATCTCATGGAGAGACAACATAGGAAAACCATATTTTTTTGATTCCATATGAAAGAACAAGACCTTTTAAGCAAGAGAGACACTGTTAGATTATTTACATATTATACTAGTGATGTGAATACAGTAACAAATGTGATTAAGAAGCACTGGTGTATATTAACTCAGAATCCTGAAATTAGATAGATGGTAGGAGAAATTCCCAGTTTTATATTTAAAAATAAAAAGTCACTAAAAAGGATGTTATATTATCCCAGTGAAGGTAAAGGACATGAAGTGGATGCTGTCAAAGATACAATACCTTGTGGCAAGTGCAACCAATATGACTATATTACCAGAAGCAATAAGTTTGTTCATCCAGATACTAAACGAAAATATGAATTTAATACAGCAGCAGACTGCAACACAAATAATGTGGTTTATTTAGCAATCTGCAATTTATGTTCGGCCTTTTACATAGGCAAAACTAATAGAAAGTTAAGATTTAGGATCAGGGAACACTTACTTCATATTAGAAATGGAACTTTAACAAATGCACTAGCTAAACATGTGTCTCTTGAAGGGGTGATCATGACTTCACATTTTTAGTAGTTGAGAAAATCAACCCCAATAATAGGGGTGGGGATATTTGTAATTACACTGAGACATCTGAGAGCAGATGGATTATAAGGTTAAGGGCAAATAAGGGGAAGGGACTGAATGACAGAGTACCCCTGAAGCCAGTTTTAAAGAAAAGGAAACTGTGTAAGTAAGAGTTTTGAAACAATGAGTGAAGAATACACACCTTTTGGATGCTTCATATAGTTTTAGTCACATTGCTATTTATATTTTTTAAAAAATGTATGTTTCTTGATAGTAGTATTTTTGATATATACCCCAGATAGCGTATAAACAGATGTTTTATATATTGCTTTTTATATACTGTTTTATATATTGTTGTGTATATTCCACCATTATATTGTTGTTTTTTTTTGAGACAGTTGTTTAGAAGTGTGGATACATTTTTATAGAGCATAAATTGGTTGCTTAATTGATTTTTTTATTATCACTGGCTGGCGTGTATTTAAAAGTGGAAATGGCTGCCATGTTTTAGATAAGGTCTGATGAAGTGATATGGTTTATCATGAAAGCGCTCACCTACTTGAAATAAACGTTCATTTGGATTTTATTTCTAACATGAGTTTGTGACTGTGATTACTTCACGCATTGGTTACTCCATTGAAAGTTTTTGTGTATATATATCTATATATATATATATATATATATATATATATATATATATATAATATATGTATATATATATATATATATATATATATATATATATATAAAATATGTGTGTGTGTGTGTATGTACATGTATATATGTGTGTGTGTGTGTGTGTGTGTATATATATATATATATATATATATATATGTGTGTGTGTGTGTGTGTATGTATATGTATATATATGTGTGTGTGTGTGTGTGTGTGTGTGTGTGTGTGTGTGTGTGTATATATATATATATATATATATATATATATATATGTATGTATATATATATATATATGTGTATGTATATAATATATATATATATATATATATATATGTATATATGTAAACATATATATGTGTGTGTGTGTGTGTGCGTGTGATATATATATATATGTTTGTGTGTGTAGATATCAATATATATATATATATATATATATATATATATATATATATATATATATATATATATATATATATATATATATATATATATATATATATACATATATGGATAACATATGTCCTTACCATGTAGTGGAGTCATACCTCAGCACCAATAGTCACAACCTTTTAGTGCAAGAGGATGTCATGTAAGTATTGCAGGTATAAATGTGGAATGTTGCTACTGTAACAGGGGTTGTCTTAACAGAAATGTTGTGTGGCAAGTCACATCTGATAATGACATGTACACCATCAGTTACTGACAGACATCATAAGATCATCATAGTGCAGTACTACACAAATCACAGTAATGATCCTGTGGAATACAGCAGAGATATGACCAATAAATGTGGACAGTCTGACACACTCTGGTCCAGAGGTATACACAGAACCCCTTAGTGCAAGACGTGAGAACCAAGCCTGACAAAGTGGATGTTTACAGCCATGTAAATGGAATATAACGAAAATACTGGAATAGATAAGCTCACACAGTTCATGCATTCACACACGCCTGTCTGTCCTGACCCATAATAACTAGAGAAGCAGAGGTCACAGACCCAGATACTACCCACTTGTTAGTGACATACATCTGTACAACATCCCAGTGCTTTGTTAGAAATACACAACAGTTATGGTGGCCCAGCAACAGTACATCTGACAAATATCTGGACATAACATCACACTGGGTAAATACACTGAGCTGCTAGGCATGTTACAAAGCACTGTGCAAACTACAGGCAGACTTCCACAACACTGGCCTACATTTCCTATGGAGTAATACACATGTACTTGCAAATATAGCAGGCTCCACAGGCATGTAACAGCATGGAGTAAAAGCCACCTGTGTGAAAGTGTATATCCACAACCAATCTGAACACAGCTTACAGTATATGGACTGTGTACACAACACTATCCTCACATGTACCACTCACACACTAACCCTACATATACTGGGCCAATACACCGTGTATTCCAATGCTTGACTGTGGTATGGGACATGTGTCGGTCTGGCCCTACAAACATTTATGTCAATAGGGTACCATATACTGGAGTAGCATGCAACATTAGATAGAACAGGACCAAGAACAATGACATCTACCACAGTCTGTACACAAGTCAAGGTACATATTCACAATACACACTCTGTCAACAATCACCATAAGTACACAGACCTCACTACTGTAGACACTACAACAGAATGTCCAGGTTTTGTCCTCAAATATAAGGCCTACTATACATAACGTCTAACAGTCTGATATCTCACTGGCTTGTTATCAGGTATGATGTCAGTACCAAGATGTACTGAACATATACACCTCTTACTGCATGACATATGTACAAAGGTTGACAGAGTTGTGGCTGGAGACACAAACATAGGGCCAGTATTGACATGTTGCTTTCATAAACCCATACATTTACTGGTCTAACAGGGTTTGTTCTGACATATGTCTTCTGAGGGATATGAAGTCAGTAACTCACATGGATGTCACCATGTACTAACTGCAATCCTCAGAGTATGCTACTGCATTTCTAAAAATAGGAAATCTGTGAGTAACACACCACATGTAAGACTCCAAACACTGGCCAGTCTGCAGATATCCCTACAGGTGAGAGTTTCCTCAACACACCCACATGAAGTCCTGCTCACAGTGAAGGAAAAGGGCCAACACCCACATGAAGTGCTAAGTTATAGGAGTGTGTTTCCATGCAATTGGCTTTAGGAATGATACCACAGCTGTTCCACATTCAATTAGCTAGTGGGGGACTGCAATCCGTGCAGAGGCCATCAGCAATCATGAACATCACTTACAAAACTCAAGCTGCTGCCTAAGCAAAGCAGGTGTACTTTTCCACATCCACCAGAGAGGGAGTGAGAGAGACTGACAGAGACAAAGTAAGAAAGGAAGGGAGTAGGAGAGGAAGAGCCAAGCATGTCTGTGTATGATCCATGGGTGGAGAGTGGTATATAGGCATTATGACGGTTGCCTATATTGTGTACTAATCCATAGTGTCACATGATAATTGCACATGGCTGTACACATTTATGGCTGAGGATTGTCAACAACAATCTCTACAATGTTTGGAAAATGTTGGCCTTGTAATGTTGACAATGGGACTTAATGATGAGGCAAAACCCACACTGCAATGAACACTGTCATTATACAATTACCCCAACACCCACACAGGGCAATGATAACACCCAAGCACACACTTACCTGTACTGAGTTTCAAACCCCTACCTGATTCTGTATTGCTATTACACTGTTATGCAGTTATCTCACTTGCCCCAGAGCTTACATGGTTTAGAGCTGTCCAAAGGTATCTTTGAAGGTGAGTGACATTAGCAATAGTGATAAAGGAGGGATAGGGGAAGTGTAGTACATGTGACTATCCACAAAAGCAGGTGTCAAGGAAGACATAACCACATTCTCTCAGGGAATCACACACATTATCACAGTTGTCAGGGTCAGAATTAGAACTCCTACCTAATGAGTTTGTTACACTGCAGTATTATGCAGTTATCGCAAGCGCCACAGAGTTTATCAGGCTAATATATGGCCAAAGGGTTATTTCAAGGTGACTGACATCAGCAGGAGTGTTACAGTAGGGCAATGGGAGGTGTAGTGAGTGTGAATGGCTTCAAAATCATTAATCTCCACACACACACACACACACACACACACACACACACACACACACACACACACACACACACACACACACACACAAACACACACACACACGCAACCACTTGCCAGTACTGACATGCATGGGTTCATTGCTTCACAGGTGTGTAGTAGTTGACTGTGCCAGAATGCTGTACAAGGCTAGGCAAAGGGAATACCTTAATATCAGGCCACATGACAATGGTCTCCAGTGTGGCGCAGGGGTGTAGTCCCTGGATTGGCCCACACAGTTGGGTATTGTATTCACCATCCACTCATCTGGGTTACTATTGTGGGTGGCCAGTGCTGTGCAATACTTGCCATGTATGTGATCATATTCCATATCATGGAAAGTGTCTGGGTTGTGTACATGCCCCACATGCATGTTCTGTGACATGTGGAAGTATACTTGGGGTGTCTGGGCCATGTTGTGTGGACAGATTGTCATCTGATGTGGCATTCCTGACCTCATGTGGTGAGACCTGGCAATGGAACTGAGGTTGTGGCTGCACATACATTGACAGTATGATAAAGGTATTCAGTGGAGTTAGTGGCATATGTCCATACAGGGCATGTGTATAAGGCATGGTATTCCCTTTGTGGATTATATTTGCAGACTCTACAGTTGTTGCAGGCATCCAATGGGGAACATAGCAAAGGACCACTGTAAGCATTTATTTGCCTATTTTAGGGATGGAATAGGGTACCATGTCCTTTGACTTGTTAGATAACACACACTCAGTCAGGAGATGTACAGATCACAGTACATTCTGATGTCAGTGGCAGTGTTGTGGTCAACAGACATGTAGTCCACTGCAATCACACCGTGGTTACTATCTGTGGGCAATATGCAGGGAACAATCAATATAGTGATTGTTGCCTAGCCAAGTGTGTTTGTGTATGAGACATGGGTAGAGAGTGTTCGCTGAGTAATACAATGGTTGCCTATATTATTCACCGATCCATAATGTGACATGTAGGGCTATAGATTTTCTACACCAGCCTGTCTGTTGTTTGACATCTGTTGTCCTAGTAAGGTGGACATTGCGATATATAGTAGGTCCTCAGTATAATGCATCCTGTTATTAGACAATCACAGCAACCTCCACACAGGATACTGATGACAGACACACACACTTGCCAATACCGAGATTCAAACCCTACCTAGCTATGTATTGCTACTGTAGTGTACCGCATTTATTGCATGCACCACAGAGCTCATTGGATGGATGTTGTCTCAAGGTACTTCTAAGGTGAGGAACATCACCAGCCCTTGTAAATACTGACATTGGGTGATGTAGTTGGTGAGAGATCCCAAAAATAATTTTACCCTAATTACACATTTACATTTGCCAGGGGTGAGGCTCAAACCTCTATCTAACAACCTTTATGGACCATTATGTTACACATTTACCACATCCACCACTGACCTGACATGATTTAGCCTTCACAACAGATACTTGTAAGGTGGATGATATCTGGAGGACTGCTAAAGTCAGGCTCTGAGATGTGTACTGGCTGTAACTGGGGCAAAATATTTCAGGTACACACACAAACACTTGTCACAGATGAGATTCAAACCCATAGCTGTGTAGCTACTACTACTACATTGTTCCACAATTATGGCATGCACCATGGAGGTTATAGAGCTAGCTCTTCTCCAAAGGTGTATTTCAAGGTAGATGACATCAGTAGGCTTGCTAAAGTAGGGCAATGGAAGGTGTAGTGACTGTGAATGGCCTTGAAAAGCATTACTCAATACACACACACACACACACACACACACACACACACACACACACACACACACACACACACACGCACACACACACACACACACACACACACACACACACACACACACACACACACACACTTCCCATGTCTGGGATTAGAACTCCTACATCACACTATAGCATTACACAGTTATTGTATGTGCCATGGAGCTTACAGGGCTGAATCCTGTCCATAGAGGTATTTCACAGTGACTGACATCAGCAGGTTTGCTAAAGTAGGGCCATGGGAGGTGTAGTGACTGTGAATGGCCTCAAAAGCATTACTCTATACACACACGCATGCATGCACACACAGTTGCCATGTCTGGGATTAGAACGTCTAATTAACTAGGTATGTTATACTATAGCAATATGCAGTTATTGTATGCATCACAGAGCTTACAGGGATGATCCTTCTCCAAAGGGGTATTTCAAGGTGGCTAACATCAGCAAGCTAGCTAAACTAGGGCAATGGGGAGTGCAGTGTCTGTGAATGGGCCATAAACCATTCCTCGGAAATACACACAAAACACTCAGTCACACTCAACTTTACATTTGACAGGACTGTGTATATGACTGCTAGATGAATAATGACTTGTAATGTCATGTTACACAGCTATCACAAGCACCACAGACACTATAGTCCTGAGGGCTACCAGAAGCAAATGTCAACAGTGACGGACATTGGCACATCATGTGATATTGGCCAATTGGATGTATGGTGGGTGGGATAGGCCTCATGATGGGAAGCTCTTTGTCACTGTTTGCCTCTCTCTTCCCCACATCTCTGTTTGTGTATGTTTGACCTATTATAGTGTGTTGTCCATGGATATATATGTGTGCATTCCTATCCGATGTGTGTGCAAAGCATGACCGGTGTGCAATGTGGTGTGTGTGCACAGACATCTGCAGCTGACAGATATGTATAGTCCACTGTTATTGTCAGACATGGGCTTCAGTGTGGGAGCATGGCCAGTATGACCTTCTGTACTGAATGTGTGAATCCATTACAGGTAGGTTGTACTCTAGTGCAGGTATTTGTGTTCTACACCTACAGCTAGCAACCTGTTTCTGCAGGATATCTGTAGATAGGTTGACAATATGGAGTTACCATGGACCAAGGATAGTGGGATACTGTAATTAATTATATCTGTGCTGCTTGTGCTAAATGGTTTTGGTGTTAGCAGACATATTCAGACATATGTACTGTTTTACACTGTGATGTATTATGTCATCAACTACTGACAGATATACTTATTTTCTCACAGTAATTTCCTAGGAATACAAGATGAATGAAGCTGTGTCCAGTACTGTGGTCTGCAGCCTACATATTCTAGCCATTCTGGAGGGGGAGCTGCAGACACTTGCTGATGGATCAGTGTAAATGGTCCAGCACCTTGGTACTGTGGTGGCTGAGGAGCCCCTGCTTGAATATCTATCAACATGACAGTATGGCCATATCCTGCTGTGGCCATACCTCACAGCTGTACAGATTCACACAGGTTACCCAGAGGCAGGGCTCACATATCTGGTCAGTTCCCTTTCACATTGTGGTTTATGAGCAGGTTTGTAGTCGCCTATTCCTGGGTTTGCAGGCAGGGATAGTATGGGCACACATCAGAGTTTCAGACTTCACACACTCCATGGCGTCCATGCTTCTATCCCCCCCCCCCTCTGTTATTCAATCCTCTTCTTAACATTATGCAAGCAATATCTGATAAGTATCTCTATAGTTACTCACTTCATCCCAGCGGTATTTAGGGTTTGGGCCACAGTTCATGCAGTAGGACATGGTGGGCATGCTACTGGGATTTGTCAACATGGCCTTGCATTTGTGTTCTGTGAACTGTGTTATGTCGTCATTTGGGACTCCATGAGATAACATACATTGGCAGTATGGGTGAGGCATAGGCCTATGACAGAGGAATGTGGGGCATTTGGTAGTGATGCAGGCCATCTGTAGCAGGCCAGTGCATTTTGTCACTGCTACAGTCTCAGGCTACAAGCCACTGGATTCCTCTGGGGTGACAGGGTTGTTGTGCAAGGTGTTAATGGCAATAGTTTCTGTCCTTATTAATCCATTGGTGTGGATGCTGGCAGGAAGCTGGTTACAGCTAGGGACACACCTGCATGGGACACCTCTTCAGCATGCTGCATTCTGTGGGTATTCCCATTCTGTGGGGGTCATACTGTACTCATTCCCAACAGCAGGGATATGGCCTGTGATGAAGCTGTGGCTGATGGAGGGGGTGAGCAGAGTGCATGTGTGCTATGGAAGCTTCATGCAGCTGACTCACAGATATACATGAGGCATTCCCCTTATGCTGGCTTGTGCGGGGGACATGAGCAGTTTCTCAGTACTTCATAACTGTGCCTTTTTGTTCTGCCAGTGTTTGGCCAAACTACATCAGTAGTCCATACTACACAGACAACTAATGTGCTGCTAACCTGTATGTACAATTCCAAACATGTGTCCATTTGACAGTTACATTTTCTATACTCTGTCTAGGGTACTTCCAGCTGTGTACTGTGTGTATGTCTGGGCCCACATTCATGCCATGTCCATCTTTCAGATGATGACAGATATTACATCTGAACAATTAGTATAGATTACTGCTGGATTGGGTCTTACTGGGATGTATTGTGTTTGGCACTGCAGTTGTCAGAACTTGCCCCTGTCATCAACAGTACTGGCCATAGGCCACCGGGACACAACCTTCCATGCATACATGCTGACCACTTCCACACAATATACAACATGCAACAACCTAACACACAGAGCCCTGCATATTGTATACGGGCAACAATCTATCCTGCTAATTTGGCCAGCTCAGGTAATCTGTGCTCCACTGTTCTTATACCCACACATACATGTTACTACAGTACTACGTTGGATTGTGTGTGGGGGGGGGGGGCACACCTGACAACTGTAAACATTTACTATGACTGTACTTGTATTTCAGGTACTTTGGTGGCTTCCATTTCATTCCATATTCTGACCTATCATGCAGACTAGAAGCATATTAGTATAGTACAGCTCTTAGGTTTTATTGACCTACATTTCAGTTTCAGACTTCTTACCCTTCAGAACTGATATCCAACTGCCTGACCTGTTGTAGTCTGTCTGTGTAGGTCTGGAGGGGGTGGGCTATTCTCCATTGTTATCAATTGGAGGCCTTAGCACAATCTTTCTTTGTGGTCATCTACACCTGTCCTGCTGGCTGAGACTGTTGTTGGGTATGTGAGCCTCACTGACATGCATGTATGTGTCCTATGGACACACATTTGGCCCACCACATGTCCTGCAGTGGGATTTATCACCTTGTTTAGTACTGCCTACTATGTTGACACCAGTATTTGTTATGGATTTCATGCTGCCCATATAGGTGTCAATTATCTGCTGCCATCCAATTCAGCCACCCAGTTCCTTTGCATGCTCACATCCGTATCATAGATACAAGTAGCAGAACATACTACTCCATTCAGCAATTGTTAAGGAGAGTGACTTACCTTGTGGCTGTGCCAGTATTGAGGATGGTGCTGGAGGGCTGACTATGTCGGATGCACATAGTACACTCTTGATACATGGTTAAGCACAGGTAGTGTCATGTTTGGCATCCCTTTTACAGTATGTGCGAGTCAGAGACAGGTGTCATTCCCTGGGTTCCTACCATGTCAGTGTATGTGCTATGTGTTGCCTCTTTTCCAAAGCCTGGGCATATTGGGCATGCCTCCTTCTGCCTACAGGAGCAGGCTCAGGTTGTTCCTCCTCCACTGAGTCAGTATGTGCCTGTGCTGGCCTTTGGCAATGGTGGGCTGTGTGGCCCTGCCCCATGCTGTTCCTGCTGTAGCTGTTTCCACAGGATCATACTGTGTGGCATGGCACATACAATGAAAATCTGGGTACATGCAGCTGCAGAGTACTGCAAGGCTCCACCATATATGTCCAGGCACTGGAACCATAACTTGAGCATCCCAAACAAACGCTCTATTATGATTCTAGTTTGTGCATGTATCTCATTATGGAGTTCTTTTTCAGTTGGGTGTGCATTTCTGATGGGTGTCATCAGCCACGGCTCTAGTGCATAACCAGCATCCCCTACTAGGTGGCCTTATGGGATGTCCGCACTGGCAAATCTCTGGTACAGTTGCGTCATATGCCAGATGTGGGAGTCATGATAGCTTCCAGGGCTGCCAGCAAACACAACCTGGCAGTTGATGGAGGGGAAGCCCTTGTCGTTTATGTAGACGCTACCCCGCTTGCCAGGTGGTGCTTTGATGTGTATGTGCATGCAGTCTATAGCACCCATTACCTCAGGGTATTCTGCTATTTGGTGGAAGAGATGCATATTGCTGGTCAATGCCTCACAGGTGTTGTGGAAATAAATATGCTCACTGGCATGTGCTGACATGGCATCCAGGAACTGGTGGAGTACCCTGCATGCTGATGCCTCTGAGATCCCCATGATATCCCCAGTTGGCCTTTAGAAGGTACCTGTGGATAGTATTCTTAGGTCTACACATACCTTGGTATCTACTAGGATGGGTTCCCCTCTGTTATTTGTGTGTGTGAGGCATGGCCAGTACAGCTCAACAATTTGCTGTAGGAGGTCCCTCTCCATCCTATAGTGCTCCACTATCTCCAACGTTGGTCATCAGCATTCTCATCCTCACCACTCTCAGCCTCTTAAACATATTGATTTATGAAAGTGAAAGCAGCCCCTATCATTTTATTGGTTTTGTTAGGTAAAATTTCCCCGTTTGTGTGCACCGGTGGTGTAGAGTTTGTGGGAAAAACCAGAGTGAAAAGTGTTTGCATAGTTTACAGTAATGTGCTGGGCTGGGCTGCTGCCTGTGTAATTGGCTGATTCTGATACATTTCACCTGCCAGCTATGCTAGTTCTCCTTGATTACCTTCCTACTGCTGTTTTCCCCTTCCCATTGCCTTCCTGTTTAAGCCCCAAGGCATGCTGCACAAACCCAGTGCTCAAATGTGAATGGAGATGCTATTTCCTGTGTTTTTGTTTTTTTTGTTTAAAACTCGGTGCACAGTGTGCACACTCATTTAGGCAATGTAAATACTGATAGGCAGCTTCAGACACACCTCCTTCCTTACTGTGCTTTGCTAAGGGCAAACACGGGCCAAAGGTGCTCCAATAAGCTTACAGCAGTCATGACACTCCCCCTCATGAGGTCATCTAGCTCTTAGGCTTAGACCATGGTGTTATTGCACCTACACAATTGGGTGCAAGCTAGCACTGAGGGGAAATCTGTGATTCAGTATCATTCCCCTCATTTGCATAGAACTGACTGCTAATGCATGGTTACAAAACCGACACTGAGCCTTCCCCCTTAGCAACCACTATTCCATAGTCTTATTGTGTTATGCATGCCATTAACTATTATGGCAAAATGCTGATTTTGGTTTAAAAGCTTATTTCCGGCTTTTTTTCTTATTTTCGGGCCAATCCCGTTTGTGCACCGCTGCCCTATGCTTAAATGGCCGAAATCGGCCAAAAGAAAAAACTTATTTTTTTATAATTTTGAAACTAGTTTTCATGCATATGGCCATATATTTGGCCATTGGCATGCCTAACCCTTATAATACATGCTTTTTTATGAGCTGTCATGGCTCCGTTTTGTAGTTTGCAGAAATGTATTCAGCTACTGGCTGAATGCATTTCTGCAGTCTACACTATTCCTGCATGAATACCTGCCTGCTTCCTGGATTGTTAATTCACCTCATTTACATGGTTTTCACCAGCAAATGAGGTAATTAGCATACAGGGGCTGTGGCCATGCAGGAATAGTGCCGGAGCACTCTTGCACGTCCCGGGAGCTCATACCTGGATAGCTCATCAGCCGTATTGCCTGCAGCAGCTCTTGCAGTATTCCTGCACACCGTACAGAGCTTGCTGAATCCTGGGGATAGTCTGTTGGAAATGTATGAAGTGAAATATTTTCATTAATGCCAGGGTACTGGGCTGCATGTAACTTTAGTTACCATTTGACTTCTTTGGATTCTGGAAGCTCTTTAAGGTTCCCCCCTCTGGGAACTGTAACCCATTCAAGTATTGCAAATAGAAGCATTTTGTAATGGGGACAATTTTTTAAATGCTTATATAAAGCATGATTTTCATTACATTTCATAATATTATACTTGTGCACATATATTTTTTTACAGAAACATGTCTTAATTTTGCCAACATAGAAAGCCAGGCATCCTAATCACTTGACAAGGTATACGATTAAGTTAGTTAAACAATTGTCTTTATCAAACACTACTCTGAAGAGCAAATAGTTCTTTAGGATTAAAAAGCTTCCCTCTAAAATCTAGCAACATTGTAGAAAGGCTCCACATTTAACTGTACCTGTTCCCTGAATTGTCTGTTGATTTTGGCCAGAGGTACCCCACTCAAACCATTCCTCTAAATTCCTTCCTGTCATGTATATAAACATTGGTTAAGACTCTAATAAGTGATAAATAGCAGGGTTGGTCTTTAAGATGTTCCAAATTCTTTTTAATATGTGTTTTAGATAAATGTTTTGACTTTGGTTTGGAAGCCACTGTTAATCAAGGACACAACAATGTTAGTCCTGACCGAAACATTGGTCACTCTATAAAGCACTTAATTGTTAGAATGGAAAAGACTGTTGAAAATTAAAACACTGCAAATTGTTAATAATTATTTGAGAAGGTGCTTACATTTGAATATAGTCCCTCAGGGACTACGTGTTTTTAAATTTCTATTTGGGTTAGTGCACAATGATAAGATGTACGATTAGTTTATTCAAATGTTCGATCATCATGGCTTTGAATTAAAGGAAAAAAAATATTAAGTTTAATGAAGCTAGCATAGAGTTACTACTTAAGGAAGTTGACAAACTGTACAGTGACATTATGAACAACTTAATATTTGAGCAATGGAAAGGGTTCTACATGAAAATTTTTACAGGTTTAGAGAAAAAATGCAACAAAGTTTTTAAGAATAAACAAAAAAGTTGGAAGGGGACATCAAACAATATAATAATAAGGAAGCATACCTGATACAAACAATACATTTCAGAAGGTCTGGACAGTACAATACTGACAGGGTACATTTATCTAATAAGAGTAACATAAGAAAATTTCAGGATTTTCACATTCCTCATCAGCCAGAGAGATCCCTAGTAAGGAATCAACACCACTGGGATTCAGGACAAACCCCACACCAGAACCATTTCAAGCGCTAGATGAAAGGGGGGGGGTGCGGAGGATGAACTATCAACAATGGAAGGCAACAAGATAGCTTCCATGCATAAGTGGCTTAGAATTTACAATTATACTTTGAGAACCATCACCAATGAACATTTTACTCCATTTTGATGTAGTAGACACCTTGGCTGAAGTAAAATTCTTTACTAGAAAATTAAACTTAGCAGTATTTTTGAGCATAGGCAAGGTGAACAGACCAACAAAGTTAACTCAGAGGAGGTAATAAAAATAGGAGTAATTTTAACCCTCAGCTTCACCTGATTTTAAATGTTTTTGACAAGGTAATCATGGAAGACATTTACAAATTAAGTGTCAATCCTGACAATAGTTTCCACACCACCCAAATCTTAACAAAAAGGAAAGAGAGTTGTTTGAAAGTTTGTGAAAAAACAGAATTGTTTGCATTATGAAACCTGATAAGGAAGGGTGAATAGTGCTTTACAATTCCTTGGATTATTCCAACATTCTGTCTGATTTATTAAATGATACTAACTCCTATTCTGCAGCATCCCTCAATGAGGTTTCCATAACTTATCACTGAATTGATTCTTATTTGGAAGAATTCCTATTACACCAGAGAGCAACACTGAACACTTACAATAATTTAAAAGTGGAGAAGCCTATTGTCCCCACCATATTTGGCATTCCCAAAATCTATAAAAATATTTTAAAACCACCTTTCAGACCAATCGTAATGGTCAGGGGATCCAAAAACGATCCCCCAGGAGTGTGGATCGACCGGCAGTTAAAACCATTTTACCATGTTGTTCCTTATTAGATTAAGGACTCCTGGAATTTTTTTTAGAAAGACTAAAGAATGAACTGTAGACTAGAGATTTGATTTTTTTAATGGATGTAGTACACTTATTCACCAGTATCCCTAAAGACAAAGGTTTAGAACACTTTCACAACAGTCTAATGAGGTGTTCTAACTTTTCTAATGACAAAATTAATTTAATAATGGAATTTATGTCTTTAGTTCTAGATTATAATTTTATTATTTTGAAGGCAAATATTCTAAACAAAAACAAGGGGTTGCCATGGGGGCCTCCTGTGCCCCCAGTTATGCTAATTTGTTTTATCTAGACTGGGAGACAAATTTCAGGAAACATTAGATAATACGTTAGATTTTTGGATAATATTTTTATTCTTTGGAGAAGCCCTGAATTGTCTATGTCTGAATTTGTTAACTATCTCAACAAATCTTCAAGCTTTTTAAAGTTTACATACAGTTATGACCAGAACAAAATGAGTTATTTGGACACATTCATTTTACACACCAATCAATAGTTTAAATCTATAACTTACAGGAAGCCCACATTCAGTAATTCCCATTTAGATTTCACGAGTTGTCACTCCCTGAGTCATAAGAAAAGTTTAATCAAAGGCCAATGCATTCAGGTTCCAAGAATGACTTCACATGTGGAGGACCTTTCCAGTGAACTGGACATTGTAGCTAACATGTTTTTGGCTACATGATATCCTCTATGTCTAGTCAATGATATAGCAAGTTACATCCAGGCACAATGGGGAAAAAGTATAAACCATTACTTGGCATAGGGATGGAACAAGGTAATTGCTTGGCTAAAGATAAGAACTATGAAAGGGCTTTAGTTGTGCAATCTAGCCCTCAAGCAGAAGAAATCAAGGATATAGTAAAAAGAAATTGGAACATCTTAAAGACCAACCCTGCCATTTATCACTTATTAGGGCCTGAACCAATGTTTATATACAAGACAGGATGGAATATAAAGGAATGGTTTAAGTGGGGTGCTTCTGGCCAAAATAACCAGACAATTCAGGGAACAGGTACGATTAAATGTGAAGCCTGTCCACAATGTTGTTATATTTTAGACAAAAGTTTTTAATACTGGAGAAATATTTGCACTGTAAAGTAATGTCTGAGAAGGACAATTATTTAACTAACTTTGTCATATACCTTGCCAAGTGCTCAGGGTGCCCGGCTTTTTATATGGGCAAAATGGAGAGATCTCTCCATAAAAGAATGTACAAGCACAATTATAATATTATGAAATGTAATAAAAATAATGCTTTATATAAACATTCAAAAAATTGCCCTCATTACAGAAAGTTTCTATTTGCCATACTTGAATAGGTTAAAGTTAACCCCAGAGGGGGGAACCTTAAAATGCTTCTAGAATCCAAAGAAGTCAAATGGCAACTAAGGTCACATGCAACTCAATACCCTGGCATTAATGAAAAATATTTCAGTTTATCCATTGTTGGTCATGAGGTCCCACAGACTATGATATGATAAGCAAATGTACAAACGAACTCAGCGGCCCCAACGGATATAAGGTGCCAACTAAACAAGTCAATAACAAAAGAGAAAACTGCACCAAAGCACAGCCAATGAAACTTAATATACTTTATTTGAGTAATTACTTTCATGAGCCCCATTCACTTCTTCAGACTCTAAAGACTATTACACATCCAAAATAGTACTTAAATAAAAATTCAAAAATTGACCCGCCAATAAAATACTTCCAATTGACAATGTAGCTCAAACATTTAAAGAAACAGTTAACAGCAAACTACAAAAATAAATCAAATAAATGTTAAAATAATAACATAATAAAAACAAAAATACAAAGAATTTCCTATATAATGAAATGTCAAACTAGATACAGTGGTCAATGACTCAGTCACAAATGCATAATGCTTTGATGGGGTAAGTCTATCTTCACTTGCATCTTTTTAGGTTGAAGGTATCATTTAAACATCCAATATGATATACAGTGTTACACTTGCTTATGAATTAACAGATGTGAGGATTTTTATATAGAAAGGACATGACATAGTTGTTTTCAAAGGATTTTATATAGCCCTCCTGTAAACAACACAGGGCTTACTCTCTATTTGTTCTCTGATATCTCTATCATTATGTAGAATTGTTCATTTTTTTCTAAAATGTTCTTTATTTCCAAATTATTAGTATGAAATGTTGTAATGAAAGAACACTCCCTATACCTTCAGTCATCTTAAGCCTATCATTTAGTTCCATGTCATCACTGTCATCTATAGATTTACCTAAAATCAGGCATAAAAATTATTCTCGCTTTTATTTACAACTTATATCATTAATTCATTTATTAAACCCAAGGGGTATCCCTGATTCATAAACATGCTCTTAAGTAACTCACACTTATCCCAGAACATCACCATATCTGAGGTCATCTGGGCAGCTCGTATGAACTGGCCTTTAACTACTGCTCTCTTCTGTTAACTGGGATGAGCACTAGAGAAATGTAGAAAATTATTGGAGTATGTTTCTTTTCTCTGTATCCGTGACATAAATCTCTGATTTGCTTCATCTTTCATCAGCCAGACATCTAAATAGGTAATATGTTCATCACTTATATTATGGGTGAACTTTAAAAAGGTTGTTGTCTTATTAACATATTCTATGAATCTACTTATATCATCCTTTGATCCACTCCTTGGGATAAATATATCATCCAAATATGGGTATAAAAGGTACAGAGTTCTGAAAATTTTGTATTGTACAAATATTTTTTCTTCTACTGCAACATCACTATGTTTGCGAACAAACATTCACAGGATGATCCCGTAGCTACCCCCTATTTCTGTAAAAAGATTTCCTTATCAAACAAAATGCAATTATTTTTCAACACCATTTCAAAAAGGAATTCATATAAGGTTATATTCTCTTGTGTTAAACCTTTGTCTTGTAAGAACTCAGTAAACCATTCAACCCCTATATTATGGGGGATGACTGAGTACAAATCTTTAACATCAATAGTGATGAAAATATGTGTGCTCTTATATAGTATAGAATTTATTTTATTTAGGAATTCCCATGAATCCCTACATAAGTTTATTTTTTTCATTTAAAATAAGGTGTTTTAGTTTGATATCCAGGAATCTAGCTAAAGGTTGTGTAATGGAGCCATTTGCATCCACAATGGGAGACATTTGAGATTGCTCTAAACTTTTCTGCAACTTGGGAGCACGGAATATAGATGGAGTCATACGATAATGCACATTCAAAAAAATATATTCATCAATTGAAATCTGCTGATCGATAAATAAATCCTTTAAACAATCTCTGATATTCCTATATACACTATTCATCTGATTCACTGAAACTTTCTCATACACTTCAGTTTGTAAAATATCTTTCATTTTCAATTTATAATCCTTAGTATCCATTGAAACAAGTCTACCCCCCTTATAGGGCTCCATTATTCTCATATTTTTGTTGTTTTTAAACAACTCTAATTTATTTTTCTTAACATTAGTTAAGTTGATGTTAAATACATTTTTTTCTTACCTTATAACTTTTGCTTGATAATTCTCTTAAATCAAGTTCACATAATTTCTCAAAATATTGAACTGTACTGTGTAAGGGGGGACTGCATGGACTGGATATACTTAATGAAGTCATATTTTTATTTAAATCTTTAAACATATATTTGAAATTTAATTTTCTTGAGTATTGTTTCAAGTCCAATAGAGCATTAGCAATGGCCATTCTTTTATTAGGAATAAAGGTGAGTCCTTTTGTGAAGAAGTCGCAACAATGTACACCCACACTCACTGAAGAATAATTATATACCTTAAAGTCCCCTTTTGTATTAGTTGTCCAAACATAAGGAGGTAGTAACCCTTTATTAAAATCCCATAATAATTTAATGCTAGTTCAGGTTCTTCCTGGCCTTCTTCTGTCTTCTGTGATTCCCTCTGTATGTCTGATTCAGTCCCCTCTGGTTGTAGTTGTTGGAAAATAGACTGTCCCATTACCGGCTCCGTTCTTGATATTTGTTCCTTAAACATTCTGTTTGTCTCAATTCTGGATGTAAAAAATGAGCTTGATGGATACCCTCACTATTATCTTCAAGTTCTTCTTTGAGGATGTTGTCTCTCCCGATGGATAGGTCAGTATTATAATTATTTTCATGTTGCACATACTAACCACCCCAGACTGAGAATGTGGTGGTCTAGGATACGCTGTGTGGTTAGTGTATTTAGACAAATAATGATAGAGATATCAGAGAACAAATAGGGAGTACGCCCTGTGCTGTTTATAGGAGGGGAATGAATTAAAAATTATTTTTGAAAGGAATGACATTCAAGAAAAAATGCATTTATGTGGAAATGCAGATGTTAAACCTATTGCAAGTTTATTCTTGAAGGTAGTGACTTTTGTGTTAACAATATCCCAATGATCATGCATAAGAAGTGTAATTGCAACAAAGATAAGGTAGTAAGTACACTGTGCTCTGTGTTCTGCATGTGAAAGTTTCTATATCAGTAAGATCAAATGGAAACTAAAATAAAGGATATACAAGCACTTATTGGATATAAAAACAAAAAAGAAAACAAGTGATCTTTATAAGCATATAGTAGAGAAGCAAAGACAGTCATTTAAATTTTTTATTTTGCAAAAGAATGAGATAAATGAAAGGGGAGGAGCATGGACAATGTGGCTTGAAAAGAACAAGGAATATTGGCAGCTGAAATTAAATGCAATGCAACGGGCCAGGTTTGAATGAATGCATTTCTATCTCAAGCTAAGTTAAAAGCATTGGAGAGATAGTAAATATACATATAAAAAGATTTTTTATGTATTGTACAGTTGTTTCATGTCTGTTTTGAATATGTGAACTAGCATTTAAATGTGATCCATATCATGGCTCTTTAAATTGATATGGAGGTGTTCCAGAGGCTTGGCGATCACATGGTGCGTATGTAATTTAAAATTAAGTGTATAAAAGAAGGTTTGTAGATGTATGGAGCATCAGATGAAGATTTTCATTTTGGAAAAGCAAAAAAAAGAGCTTTATTTTAATTGAACAGTATTTTAACTTTGGATTAAGCAGTTTGTAGTTTAACCAGTCAATGTATTGTTTTTTACATCTGTTTTTCGAGTTCACCATTGTAAGCCATCTTTCTGTATTTGATCTCTTTAAGGAAGAGAAAGCATCCATCATCTCACTGTCCATCTCTGTACCACAGATTCTCTGATTGGTAATAAAAACATATTTTGTACAACTTGGTCATAGACTTTTACATAATGAAATGTGCGTCAATATCACAGAAGTATACTGCCTAAAGTCTAACCAGAAAAGTTTAGCAATGATAAACTAAAGTTAAAGCTATAATGCAGTAACTCTCTTATAAGCCCACCAATAATGTTTTGTATGGAAAACTATACAAAAATGCAGTATTTATACTTCTTGCTGTTTGCAAAATAGTACTGTATAATTTGTTATAATTATTTATTTCACTGAGACACAGTGAAACTGTTACCATGTTGCTATGAGTTGCTCACGTAACAAAACTTTTCTTTGTTTGTAGAATGTTTTCAAATTCAAAACCAATGAGTCTGTTAGTTAGTTAATTAGTTATTTGTGATCATGGTGGAAGAAGCATGTCTGTATGACAATGACATTTCAGTGGACTATAAGGAGTTACTATCTCAAACAGGAGTGGACATAATCTAGAGGATACAACCAGGAGATGGAGAACTGAAGCTGGTTTAAATCTTGGAAATGGTTTCATATGCATTCATTTTTCTTTCTGTAGAAATGATGACTTTTCATTGCCTGCTATTTTAATATTTCTAGTACCAATGTTTTCAGATTTTGAAATTTCTCCCTGATGATTCTAAATTATTTTTATGAGTTGTATTTTTGACTGTGAGAATGTTTTGCTATAATCAGTACACAAATGTTGCACTACTATAACATGGCAAAAATGTTCATTCATATAATTTTTAGGAGAAGGAGAAGTTACCAGAATATATGCAATTTTTGTTGAATGAGAACCCCAAATAAAACAGAGACTGCATTACATAGAAACATGCACATTATGCTTTTACCTGTAATAATGCTGAAATGTATGTACGCGTGTGTGTGTGTGTGTGTGTGTGTGTGTGTGTGTGTGTGTGTGTGTGTGTGTGTGTGTGTGTGTGTGTGTGTGTGCGTGTGTGTGTATGAATATCTTTGTCAAACTGATGTGGCTAATCTATAAGAACTGTGTTGTACAACTTTCTGAGCTTAACTTAAAAGGTGGACAGTAGAGACGTGTGTGGCCTTACTAGTGGCCAGATTGCTTTAATTATAAGTAAAGGTCAGTGGAGCTCTTCAGAACAGTAGTTCAGGATTCCACAGGTTACTTATAGATCTATGGTAGTGCAACAGATAATACCTTTCTTTATATGCAGTAGGTAAGGAGATTCATATTACTGTCATCTAAAGTACATTTTGCTGCAGTCGATGAGATTTACCCTATCTGCAAAATACACGTTGACGTGCATTCTTTGACCTGGTTCACCACAGGTGTGTGAGAAGCAGCTATAACTTTGGAATACAAGATTATCATGATGTTGATCAAGCACAGTTCATCATGTGTATGATTCATCACCCTTTACAGGAGTAAGGCAACAGTCTTCAAGTTTTTCAGTTTTTTATCAACATAAATCATACAGTATATGCATTACAGGTTTATCATTTTATTAGTAATGTATGGTGTGATATTTAATCTAAAGGATTTATTTCGATGGAACAAACCCTATTCACCATTCAAATTGGGCACTGTCTGAGGTTTGGTACCCAGGTACAACTCAGTAATCCACTTAAGATATATCTATATGTCACCAATGGACAGATGATCAGTAATCTCTCTTGTGTCTTTTTTATTTTATGGAGAGTTTTGCTTAAGAAATGTGCATCATTCAAATTTTGGTGCGATCACTGTGCACTAAACTCCATTCTGTTCAGACAGAACGTCACTGATGTTTATAGTAATATACCCAATTACAACAGATGTTGTGTGTGTTTGTGTGTGTTTCTATGTGTGTGTGCCTAAATGTAGACAGTGAAAATTGTTGACATCCATAACACTTGAAAAAAAAAGAAATTTCAACATAACACACCAAATTATATCTCATCAACCAATGAAGCAAGCAGCAAACACACTACGCAAAGCACAATCCATTCACCATATCGCGTGCTATGTACTTCAAACAAATAAAGCATGTACTAGACCACACAAAGCCCAAGATAACATCAACAGAGTTGTATTTAAGTGGGGGGGTCTTCACCACCCCACATCTACTTATATATTTAATTCCATAGTCACACAGCCACAGTGAAAAGGAAAACACAAATAAAAGGCTGCAGTCCGTTTAATGAAAATCGACTTTAGCAACCATTAGTGTTCTGTGCAGTTTTAAAATGAATAACCTAAAACACATAGTAACAATCTATGTTGATGAAAATGTAAACTTCTATCAAATATATAAGTTACGTTCAGTCGATTGTACAATTAATCAATGTTCTTTGTCATAAATGTCAAGGTTTCAAGTGATTGTAGTGTGCAGTGTAGTGGAATCATGGTTCAGTGATAATAGGGAAATTGCCCTTTTCTGCACTATTGTGTGGTCCTGCACTTAATATATTTAGAGATGTGGGGGACTTATAAATGCTGTTCAGAGATTTATCATATAAGTGATCAGCAAAGATAACCTGTATGCAGTCATACAACAGTGCAGTAAAGAAGTTTGTCTGTGGTGAACTGCTTTGCAGTCCAAATGTTAATGTATTTGCCGATGTCCTTCTTAAAGAGATTGTGTCATTTATGATATTTTTCATTGGTCAGAACTTGAGTTACTTATGGTCTTTTTAATGCCTACCACAGTTATAAATATATAAATGCAGAGGGAGATGGAAATGCAGATCTAAATGTAAATGCAGACAGTAACACAAATCTAAATCTAGATCCATCATTATAGAGAGCCTGAGGATTATTATGCCATTTTTCAGATTCAGTAGTAACAGAGCCAGTAACAGTGTAACAGTTTTGTCAAGCAGCATTTATATGCATACTGTACATCAAAGCTGTGATTAAATGCTGTGTATTACCTGAAGTACGGAAATGGGATTATAGGAGTTATAGGGTAAATAGGACTAAAGACTCTATGCACCTTGGATATATAGATCACCCTCAAGATGTACCCTCACTTCCAGGAACACAAAATATGTCCGGCAGTCAGGGATGAATTTGAGGATGCCAGCATCATTACTGTTAAATGTCTTGAAGGATGCAAGGGTGTCATTCTGCTTTGTATGTGGGAAACAATTTTTTCCATAGATAGGGTAACCACTGGGCAATTAATCTGACCCCTCAACATGTTTCATTTATATGTTTTTGGGTGTTCACATACTTACTTTGAGCATTTGCATAACCATTTGCCTTTATAGATTCATAGGTTCATAGGTCTGTACTAGGCTAATGGCCCTGGAGCCTTTACAAGCCTAGCCCATAGAAGTGCCCTGGCATCTTGCCACACAACATTAGTTCCCAGAGACTCTATCAAGTAGAGCCACTGGAGTGATCCCTGGGGTGAACTTCTCTTGAAGAGGGCCACTGAGGTACTCTGCGTGACATGTATGGGAAGTCTATTCCATAGCGTGGGCGGTCTCTGTTGAAGTATAACAGGTCCCTTATACCATCACAGGATGAATGTCTACACAAAAACCTCCAAACCAAGGATGTAAAACTTCACTAACTTATAAATAAAAAGTGTGAATTTGATGTTTCTGTAAACAATATTCTTAGTATGTTTAAAGATGTGTTGCAATTCTCCATGTGCACTGATCTTTGCACTTTCTCTGCATGTTTTCCAGTGTTGGTATCTGCAATAAAGATTTAAACTGTAACTGCAGATCCTGTTTAACACTGCTAGCAATGCAATGCTGTAAACAGCCTTTTGCCACTCTGGGTGTTTTTTCTTTCCTCATAATTGTGCATCCATGGGTTTACTATACTTAAGCAATGAGATATATGGGGCAAAGCCTCCAACATGGGGCTACATGGAGGTCCGCTATAAACATTTTATCATTGTTGTCACTGTATTGATTTTGTTTTATCAGAGTTAGTGGATGCAATGTTTGTGTCTTGTGTCCACTGTCATTTGACATGAATGCTACAGACATAACCTATGTCCATGGAATAAGTAGCCAATGTTTTACTGCTGGAGCATGAGTGCAACAGATCAGGAATGCACAAGGCAGGGAAATCAAACGAGAGTATAACTGAGGTTTGAGCACGAAAGTGTGCAAGGCAGTTGTTTGATTTTTAATTACTACTGGAGAGAATGACATCATAATGGCTTCAGAGAACAAGTCAGTTCTTCTGTTTTATGTTAGGGATACTAGGGCACCATAACTCACTCAGAGAGATACGAAAGATACCCTGGACTGCTATGAAAACGTTTGTGGTCATTTCCAAAGAAGATGCCACTCATTGCCACAATGAAGATGTAATTAAAAAGTATAGCAACATCTACCAGGTATGTAGCAAACCTTCAATGGTAGAGAGCAATCTATTGATGCTATATGAGTGTAAAAGCTGTTTGCTGATACATTAGTTTTTTTCTCAAACCAGAAACTGTTCACTTCTCTTTGCTTTCAAACATTAATAAGGATATCTTTTCTGATTACAGAAGCAGTTAACGCATGCAGACTCATTTATTTATTAATAAAAACTGTTCCAGAACACTCATTTCAAATCACATTGTCATAATAACTTTGTAGTTAAAAGAAAACAGCCTATAGTACCATTAATCTGGATTGTCTCAGCAATCACTTTATGAAAAAAAAACAAGACTGTACCGCAGTTCACATCTGGTCTGCCCACACTTTGATTCTGTGAGTTCCTCTTTGGTTTGCTAAGGACTGTGGTTTCAGTTTAATTATAACCTGGTACCAAAAACAGCTCTCTTTATCAAAGATTTGTCTTGCCACACTCTTATGACACTAAGCTTGCTTCTTTCCTTATGCTTCAGCTATCGATCTTGCAATGAGAGGAACACGTCACCTTTTGCCAGACTGGAATACTTAAACTTCAACCTCTTGGCTGACTTGGGGCAAGCATCACATCCTGGAGAAGACAGCTGACTTGTATGCATTGTGTTATGAGATATTGTTAGCAAAATATGTATTAATGTATGTGTTTAGTGCTTATTAGAAGCTAAAAGGGTTAACACATTTCATTCTATTTTATGTACAGCTTAGTTTTGTATGAAACTACGAGATGCTTTCTGAAACTGCAAGATGCTCTCTGACCTAGTATTTGCTAGCACAGCAAAATTCATGTTTATGCCTTTTGGAAATTTACTGAGAAGCAGGTGATTATCTGCTAGGTCAGGAAAATAATGAATAGAACAAAACTGTTTTCTATAACGTTATTGAACTTGAACAATCAGCTCTGTTCGTGTTATGAGAACATGCACAGCTGCAGAAAAAGATAGATACAGTTAAACAAAGACTGCTTGAAGAAATGAACTATAATCTGTACTTGCTTTGTGCTCGAATTAGCCATAGTACCTTGAATGGTAACATCACATAGTGAGAAGTTGTATCTAACCGGTGGTCTCCAAGGCCACGTTGTTTTTCTTAGGAAGTTTTTTCATGAACTTGATAGTGTCAGCAGAAAATCATGGACAAACAGCTGCTATGAAATAATATTGTAAGAACTTGTGATTTGTTACGTCAGCTTAATAGGCAATGTCTTTTAAGAAATGTATAAGAATGGTTTAACTTCCTGATTCTAGTTAGACAAACTCTGTATTAGCACGTCTTTGTCTCCTTGCTGCAAGAATTAAAGTGCCCTAACCTGAACCTGGCGTGTATTGATCTTTTTGAAGTTGTTTTTTCATTTGACAGATATATTCAAAAAATGTAATGCTGTTTAAATATTCTTAAATAGTCATTTAGTAGGACTACTAAGAATAAACTACGTCACTGTTTTAAATTGGAAGAATTTCTTTCTTCCTTGAGAGACAATGCAATAAAAGAAACAACAATTAAGAAGAGTCAAATTTTTCCTATCAGCCTTAAATAATCTCTGGTTGAAAGTGTTTATTTTATTTGATAATTAAAATGTTATTCATAACTTAACTTATTTATAAATATTCTAGTCTCTAGCAATTTGTTAATGTTGTTTCATTAGTTTTTTTCTTTACTCTTGTAATATGGACTTATAATATTCAATTTGTCAAATGTATTTAATTATTCTATTATATTCTGTATTTTTTCTTTTTAAATGAATTAAAATATTTTGAGGAAAAAAACTATTTCATAATTAATGGCTAAGATAATACAGATAAAGTATAATGTAGAGCACACTAAGTAACATAATTTTACTTATGTTTATATACCTATTTATAAGCAGTATTATAGGACTGAAATATAGTGAGTAATTTTTTGACTTATAAATGCTTTCAAGAAGAAATGGTTCAGAATGATGTGACTACTGCAGCACACAATATAGATATAATCAGTAAGCAGAATATGGGGATCAGCCTTATTTTTAATTTGGGTGCATCAACTTACGGTGAAGTTGTCATTATTTAGCTTGTTTATGGTTTTGCCTGTACACTGCACATTTACTATTTTTTTTCTTATTTTATTTTTGTTTTTTTGCTGCACATTTACTATTGAGAAAACACTGTTAAAATCAAATACAGCACATATTTAGTTTTCCCTTCACTTTTAATTGTGTGGCTGTCAGTGGCCTGTCAGTTGCCTTTCTGCAAATCAAGTTTCGGCTATTACCCTATCTTAACTTTTAGATGCACACTTTCAGAAAGAGTGCAATGTGCAGTTCATAACTGGTCCTTTGCTTCTGGTTGTTTCTATGAAGTGAAAATATTTCTGAGAAACTGTATCTGAGGGAAGGATTGACACACAAAGAATCAGATGTGGGTTAACATGGATAACCCTGTGTTATGATTAGAGTTGTATTGTGTTTTTTGTTTTTTTTTGCAGGCACAGGAACAATAATAATTTTAGTTCTTTACTTTTGCCTCTCATCAATTTTAAGTGTTGTGTTTTCTGCTGCTGTTAGTTTTCCATTCAATTAATTTCAGCTGTATCTCATTAGATAACTTTATGTAACTTAATCTTTTTTAATGCATAATTCATTGTTCCTTTTTATTCTGATTGAGACATACATGCTGAATGTAAGGCTTATCTTCTTTGTTAGGTTCTTATTGTATTTAATATGTATATGTGTGCACTCGCAGGCATGCACGCGCACGAGTGTGTGTGTGTGTGTGTGTGTGTGTGTGTGTGTGTGTGTGTGTGCGTGTGTGTATATTATAACATTTATTTATTTATTTTAGTTCAGTTTAGTCTTCATCTTTTATATATGTTAGTTTATGTGGTTATATTTGGTACTAGAAGAAAGCTGCTTAGATAATCTGCTATATGTATTTTTATATCATTTGCCTTTAAAATATTAACCAGGACTCTGTTTTTGCTCACTTTTTTTGCTTCTTTGTATTTTAATTGCAGTTCTAGTCTTCTTTGATCCTGAAAGTATTGTTTCTCAGAAGAAAACCTGAGAAGTAAAAATGACATAAATATTTTAGCAGAAATTAATGAATACATGAATTGGCCTTTGTGACTATGCAATTCTTCAGATTGTTAGAACTTTGTTATTAAAAAACTTAGTCTTTATACAATCAGTGATTTAAGTTTTTCATTTTAAATAATGTTCTAGACCTTTAACTTCTCATGATGAAGGGACCTGTGAAGCTATGATGTGTATTGTGTCGGGCAAACCAGGAGGGGCAGTCACAGCAGAGAGATCAGTTTAAAAAAGATATAAACTGCTACTAAAAACATCAAAACCCCTCTGAAGGTAGTGCTGAAGCACAAGAGGATATAATAAAATTTTGCATGTTTGTATATTTTGGGTTCCATTCACTGCTTGTATTTCATCAGTCTAATTATGGTCCTCTGGAAATGGTAATGGTAATCTTCTCCAGTATTATTGATAAGAAAGCACCATGAAGAGAAGCAAACAGAAGTATGCCATAATGATGCCAGAATATGAGATCCTCAGGGATCCAAGGGAAGATGAAAATTCTGAGTATTACTTAAGCAATAGCTCACAGATGGGTGTGGGTAATGCTGGATTTACACACAGTTGGTGTGGTTTGGTCACGGGGAGAAGCCCAAGTGACCAAACAAAGCCAACTGTGGGTAAATCCAGCATTGCCCACACCCAGCTGTGGTTTATTGCTATTATACAATGACATTATTTTAGAAAAAAATGCTTACTTTTCCTAAATAATGTCATTGTATAATGCCTCCGTGCTACCCTTCTGGAGGTATCCTGGGGAATTTCTGATGTACTGCGCATGCATAAGGGTCGTGTTCCCATGTCTACGCAGTACATCAATGCTCTGCAGAGGTAGCAATGGAGAAAGGAAGATCTCCGTTGCTTTTTTAAAGCTATCTTGCTATGTTAAATGAGTTTAACATAGTGAGATATCTTTAAAAAAAAGCAACAGAGAAAGGAAGATCTCTGTTGCTTTTTTTTATGATATCTCACTATGTTAACCGTATAACATAGCAAGATTAAAGCAACAGAGATCTTCTTTTCCCCATTGCTACCTGTGTGTACACACACACACACACACACACACACACAAAAATCAGGAGATATACTAACGGAAAAAGTCCGGGTGACTGGGCCTTTTTCTGTAAGTATATGACGGATTTACAATGGGCACGCTGGTTGGGCTGGCTAATCAGCATGCTCGTTTTTGAATGTTTATGGCCAGTCATTGTATAATATAGGTTATGACACAGGTGGACTAATGCCAAATGAATGTGCTTCTGCTGAGGTGCTCATAGATGAAAGGGAAGGCTGATGCTGCAAAGAAACTATGCACCTCAAGAACTTGCGAAATAATTATATTCGTGTTAAACCAGATGTGATTAAAGATGAGATGACAAGTATAAACACTGTTATTTTGGCAATTAGTAAATTAAAATGGACTTCAATGGGTCTTTTCATAACAGGTAATCATCAAATCTTCTACTGTCCACAAGAATTCTACAGTCAAAATGAGTAACCCTCATTTTTGATAAAGGGGTGTGAAAATAAGTGTTTGTTTATATCCCATATAATGACAGAATGATTCAATTAGACTCCTTTGCAAGACATCCAACATTCTAGTGATATGAGTTTATGTTCCCACTAAAGTTGCTGAAGAAGAGGACATCAATCAGTTTTATAAGGATCTGTAGCACTTACGGGAAATAACACATAAACACATGCACAATAAAACATTGCATTAATCATTTTAACTGAAATGATAAAATTGGTAGTCAAAAAATGACTACAATAACTGGTAAATTTGTCACTGGAGTATGAAATGAAGTGGGGCAGAAAGTAGTGGAACTTTGTAAGATAATTCACTGGTCACTACAAACATTCTCAACAACCAAAGAGAAGATTTTACACATGGCTATCATCAGATAATCAATAATGACATCAGAATGACTATAACATTTGCTGTCCAGAACAGAAGTGCTCTATACAGCCAACAAGAGACCTGCAGATGTCTGTGGCTCAGATCTCCAGCTTTGCATTGCAGAGTTTTGAATTAAACTAAAGAAATCATGAAAAGCATCCATGCCACTTAGATATGAGTTCAACAATATTCCAAAAATGAACATATAGTAGACAGGAAAACAAATTTAAGGGATTAGACTTGATGGACAGATCAACCGAAGAACTATGAAGAGAACTGCAATATATTGTCCAGGTGGTGACAACAAAAAAAATATTCCAACTAGAAAAAAGATTAAGAAGACAAAACTGTGTCTATGGAGGCTATAGAAGTGGTTTAGCAATGAAGGAGAGCAAAAGGCAATTGAGGTAGGGAAAATACGTCAAACAGAATGCAGGCTTTTAGAGAACATCAAGAAAGATAAGAAGAACGTTCAAATGGGAAGTTCAAATAATTAGAAGAATATACTAGAACTGCAAGTACAAGAACTGTCATCTAAAATGTTGGCAATGTTAATAATAGCTTCCAGGTTAAATGATAAAAGACAATGATGGAAGGAAACAAATGATATTCAGAAGTGGTGGTGAGACTATACAAAAGGATTATATAAGAATGACATTGACATCATATATCCTTTTGATGACATGTTCAGTGATCTAGACCCAGACATCCTGGAGGGTTAATTTAAATAGGCATTATAAAGTCTTGTTAAGAACAAGGCTGCCGAAAGTGATGGAATTCCATATGAATAAAATCCTGCAAAATGAAGCTTACGGTGTTGCTTGCAATTTACCAGCAAATCTGGAAAACACAACAATGGCCATTGCATTGGAAAAGGTCAGTTTATGTTACAATCAAAAAGATCACTGCTAAAAAATGCTCAAGTTATCAAACAACCATACTTATTTAACATACTAGCAAGTTAATTCTAAAGATTCTACAAGTGAAACTCCAACAATGCATTTATGGAGAACTAACTATCAGATATAATGAGATGGTCCCCTATTATGTTGTCAAACTTTTAAAAGTTCAAACGCTATATGGTCAAACCCATTTGTTCAAACTTTTAGAAGTCCGAACGTGTTAACAGAGATCTCTTTTCAGTGCGGAAAGGGAAGACTTCCCTTTACTGCATTGTAGTGTGGTCTCGGATTTGGTATATTTAAAGAGGGGGTGGTGTGGGGGGTGCAGGGGGGGCTTGCCCCTCTGCTTACAACTGTTAGGTAGGTTTTTTTATGTTTTTTATTTTTTTCTGTCATTTTTTAAATTTTAAAAGTTCAAACATATGGGTTTGACCATATGGTATTCGAACTTTTAAAGTTTCGATAACATAATTTGAACCCTAATGAGACAGAATTAAGACATGGTAGAGGTACCAGAGATCACTTTACCAACATCAGCTGGATACTAGAGAAAGCAAAGGAGTTCTAGAAAATATATTTACTTATACTTTATTGACTATTCCAAATAAAGTCTTTGACACCATTACAAAGTGACAGATCTGTGAAGATACCAGGTCACTTGTATCTCCCTACAGAGGCATCCATATGCAGAGCAAGAAATGCTAGCTAGAACCAAATATGGAATAACTAATAGGTTCAAGACTGATAAAGCAGTGTGCCATGCCAGTGTTTTGCCCCACCTCCCATTTATTTAATTTATATACTGAATATATCATAAGAAATACTACATTAAATGAATCAGATACTGGAATCAGAATTGCTAGGAGAAATATTAAGAATCTTTTATATGCAAATGATGCCCCTGTGATGATTGAAAGTGAGTAAGACCTGAAGGGACAGTTGATGTAAGTGAAAGTTGAATGGTGAAAAGCTGGCTTGCTGCTCATCATCAAAAATCTAAAGTTGTGATCTATGTTATCAGTTCTTTATTGATAAATAAGGAAGAGGTGAGTGTGGTGACAGATGACTGTAAATGTGGTGTTATTTGATCTTCAACTGACTCACAATTGTTCCAGCATCCTTAGACCATGTTAATAATTAGTGCAAGAGTGTGGTCTCAAATTGAATGCTACAAAAAATGTAGCATAATTCACTTAGGTAAACAAAACAGTTTCCTTTACTGTTTAGGAGATGCACCCCTCCAGTCAGATGCTGTTGTAAAGAACTGGGGTACTCTTGTTAATAATTCCTTATCACTTGATCCTCTTGTCTCCATAGGGGTGTCACTTTGTTTAACTTGTAGAGGAATTTGTTCCAGAGGTGATGTAGGCATTCGGTAATAAATGTGTCACTACATCTCATTTTATTTACATGCTGGTGGAGATGTAAATCCCTATTTATGCCATTAATAAATCTACTAGACCTGTGAAGATGGGTGAGAACCTGGAGAATGGGATCCCTAATAGTGTGGACTACAAGGTACAACTCATCCTACAAGAGGTGTAAGAATTTAAGAAAAGGGTAGCTCTTCAAGCCCTTTATGGTAGTGCAGAAACTTTAGGCCAATAATATTCTTGGTTAGAAATCTCTGGGGTATTTATGAAATATAATCCACCCAGAGAACATCACAAAGCTTCTTGGAATAATTGTTCAAAATAACAAAACTGTTTCAGTAAACTGTTCAGAACTCATAAGCACTGAAGATCTAATGAAGTTCCGGTGCTGGAATAAAAGTGCTAATGAGTTGTGAACAGTTTATTAAATCAGTGCTGTTACTTTGTACAGTTTTGTTTTTCAGCCAACATTTTGGTGACTCTCTTTACTCTGCATCCATAGCTAAACATTAGAACTCTAGCGTTTCTACTCAACTTTTACCTCCAGAGTTACAAAGAAAAACAGTAACTAAGGAAAGGCTCCAAACTGATGACATGTTTTAAAATGTGATGCTATTAACTTAAAACTTCTTAAAATAACTATGAATTTTTGGAGGGATGGATGGATCAAAGGTTTAAGAAGATATCAGGGCCACCTGTCCAAAATCTGGACAGCTGAAAAGTGTGAACCTATCCTTTTATACTTACACATTGAGACAAACATCAAAGCCTAAAGCTATCTAACATTAAAGTGGCATTGCCAATGTGCTGCTCAGAAACCAACATTTCAAAGATGTTGGTCGATTATAAAATTTCACAAGTCCCCTAATGAAAACTCATTAAACAAGTGCCAATATTATCATTTCATTTCTCTCACTATAAAACTCTACCCATCTCTAATATTACTTTTTTATTTTCAATAATCTCCACCTCACCTTATCAGATCACTATCTACACCATTATCTGTGGTCATCATCTTTTGTTTCCAGTACAACTGCAAGGGTTTGTGTATATTGCGGATAAATACTTTAGCCATTGTCACTTTAAGACTACTGTATAGCATAGGCATTTTCAGACTGGTATGCTTCAAGGGTCCCAGTACTAAAGAAAAAATGGTCATGTATGAATGTGTATATTGATGCAGTTCTGCAATAAAGTCTATTCGACCTCTGCAAGAAGATGTGGCACTAGTCAATGCTAAAAAATATAATAAAGTCATATGGATATACAAGTTACACTACAGTTTTTCTTTTGTTAAATACAGCTTGGTAATGATGTTTCTGCCTTGTTGCTATTTTATAAGCAATCATTTTAATCATATTTATAAATGTTAAAAATATGCTTTGACAAGACAGTGTTGAAAGTGTTGAATTTATGGTGCATTGGTTGTGTATAGATCTGTAATTTATAATTTTAAAAAATAAGTTTCTCTTTTTTGGGGGGGTGATAAGGGAAGGAGATTTTGTATATTTTGTGAATATGTGCTATTGACTTTGCCACTTTAAGACTATTTATTTTATTTTATTTTTATTTTGATCTTTGTTTACCAGGAATGTCCTACTGAGCCAAGGACCATTTCAGTGGAGGTCCAGGGGGCAAAGCCTCTTATGCAAGTTAATATTACATAAAAGTTAGAATACAAAGTGTATATACAATAAGACAATAGATTAATTAACAGAGTAATCAGCTGGCAGTCATTTGTTTGCATGCAGTTCACCTAACATTTGATATACAGTAGACGACTGGATGAGGGAATGAAAGGAAATTCATTGTAGGAGTTCAGTTTGTGTGACTGAGTGAGTAACTAAGTAGTCTTGGTGTAATGTATCAGCATGTGTGGACTGCACATGAGAACAATAGTCTAAGGGATGAAATAGTGTTGCAGGTAGGTAGAAAAAGTATAGAGAAATCACTGAAAGTAAGAGAGGAAGAGGAGGGGGCAGTTTTCAGAAAGGAGAGCCTCAGAATAGTGAAGAGAGATGATAGGGATTAGTTGATGGAAGAGTGCAGGAGGAGTTTGTTGGTATTAAGACAATGGCAGATCCATGAATTGTTTTAAGAATGTGTGTATCCCATAATGGTCTGCACCTTGAGCCTGGTACCATTGTTTTCACAATGACTGAGGTATTAGCATCATTTCAGTTGAGCTGCAATTTTATACAAAATAAAAGTTACCTGTTTGACTTGAATGTTGGTGTAGCCTGACATTTCTGATACTGCCGTTCGATATTACTGGGTAAGCGGACCTGCAAATCATGGCACATTCCTCCATGTGCATCTCGTCTTTTTGCTATCCAGCATTACTTATACTACCCTTTATTTTATGAAATTACTATCTTGTAAATGCTATCATCCTTTTGTCTCCCCTGCTCTTCACTACCTAAATTACTAAAGACTTATTCAATCATAAGTGATTTTCTATAAAAAAACACTTTATAGTCAAAGTAACATATTTTATTCATTTAGTCACCATATGACTTTTTTGTATAATTTACCTTATATCGTATGAAGCTTTTCTCCCAAGACTTCCACTGAAAATCTATTAAGCCTAATTGGACCATTCTGGTTAACTAATGTAAATACATATATAAAGTTATTTTCAGAATATACAGCCCAATTTCTGCTTCATAGCATAATACTGATAGAAAGGCATGGGATGTGTTTTTTCTTATCTTTGTGAAGAAGTGTTTTAGCTGAACAACATTACTTGTACAATGCTGACAAGATAAATCTATGAGTCTGGCTCATGCTTTTTAAACTTGATTTTTTCAGAAAAGACGATAGAATGTTATTATGCATTTAGGTTGCTAAATGTTGTTTGTTTCAATATCTGCTAGCTCTGACCAAGACCTATGAGTCACTGTACATTCTTGAGTCATTATGATAAGAATTATCTGTCCTTTTTGTGGAAATTTATACATCAAAATATCTTGGCAAAGATAGACTCATAAGTCTCTTTCTACACACTTCTTTTTTTTTTGTATTTCGCCAGGGTCTTTCTGGCAGGGTTCTCTAGGCATCTGCTCAGGAATTTTCCTTTCTTGTTTTCTAGTCTTGATTCATCAGAGATATATTTTCCTTCTTCATTAATCAAGAGCAAGCCTAATGAATTATCTCTGGTATACATTCTTGTGACGTACTAATAAGCATCATTTTCTCTCCCTGGTCATTTTAGGATGAGTAACATTAGTAGGAAATAAGTGTAACAGATTAGCATACCCAAGAACTGGAAAACATAACTTTGCGAGATCCTTGCTTGAGAAATACTAACTATGATTAACATATAATCATAAATTTATTCTGTTTCCCGTTACTAAAGCATTTCTCATCCCTGTCTGCTTATATGGTGCTTATTACTATAAAAGTATTGTCTGCCTTTGAGCAATTGCAAATAATGTAATTACTGAATATTGTGATGTGTATCTGCATCATCGCTAACATTAGCTTTCTAAAATTAGTACGTTATTGTGTTCTGCTATAAATTACTGCTGCCCTATATAGCACTGCTCTGTGAAGCCATGATCCCTGAACCAGCATACCTTTCCTTTGAATCCTGTTTTGGTCAGATGTTGTCATTGTGAGAATACTTTCCTAATGTCAATGTAACTGTCAGTATTGTTCCCAAACCTATTTGTGTCATTCTGTGATACCTAAATATTACATATGATTAGTGATAATGCAGTCAATTATCTATATGTATCTGGTCTGTGTGCACCCCCTCTGCAGTCGATGACTTGCCTATACTTCACCATCACTTTTGCCTGAACTGCAGTGCCATACAGGAAGAAACCCATAACCCCGGTGAGATGATTCTGCTAGAGAGCTGCTTTTGACATTGTAGTATTGTTTAAAGACAGTTTATTATGTAAGCATTAATTTGCACCGAACCACTGTTTTTTTTTTTTTGCATTGCAGCGGGGATGTCGTCAAAGCAGTATAACAATAAGGTATGAAACTCTCAGAGCTCTACAGCAATACCTATTAAAGTCTTCATTTCTTCTCTAAGTGTACCTGTTTGTATGGTATATTCTGAATTCTTAAGCCATCATGCTGCAGCTGAATGGTCACCAGTCCGCTGTTGCAGCCTTTCAGCTGAGTGATAACAGAGGAGTATAAATGCAAGTGTATCTTATGCTATTTGCTCACAAAGGAAAGGTGTACTCTGCTCATCAGAACAGCTATCAGATTCCATTCAGATTCACAAGATGACTGGATATCCTCCTTAAATACCATAGGGGATGTAACAGAATAAGCAACCTTTGATGTAGGGTTATAGGATATACAAGGCAGTCAGTCCAGTAGCCATATATGCTTGCCAAATATCCCAGCCTTGGTCACTCCATCTCTTGCAGTGAGGGTGAGGCCAGTAAGTCCATGTCTAAATATAAGGGTACCCATTGAATAGTCTAATTTATATTTCAAAGAGGTCAAGGAATTACACTGCTTAACTTGTGGAGGGACTCAATTTCACAACAGGGGGAGGCACATGGAACCTATTCCTCCTGTTAGTTTTATAGATATCCTTATGTAGGTTAAGATCTCTAGTTTTTCTTTTGGTTAAAATAGACGACCAATTTGTGACCTTCACATACAGAACTGCCATGTCCTCAGCAACCAACACCACCATCATCCACTTTAGAGTCTACGGAAAGGCAAACCTAATGCAATTATATAAGAAAATATTTAAATTTGCCCACAACACTCCCTCGGTTGACCATGATTTTACAGCCAGTTTCCATAAGGATTTTTATGCCCATTTAGATAAATGCATAGATTTACTAGTCCTGTACTCTTCTACGAAACATACATAATACCATTCTATCATGAAGCTTTTGGATAAAGATGAATTTTTTAGCCTCTTTCTATTTTATTGACAAATTTAATGTATTTTTTTGAATCAGCTTTCATATTTTTACAACTTTAACAATGAGTAAAAAAGTCACACAGAAATACCAATCAGTAAAAACTAAAAGAAAATTCTAGCCAAGCTAGAATTTCCACTGTGTGATCCCTCACACCTCTTGTATTAGAGGCACATGAGATATATGCACATGACCCTTAAGAACATCAGGTGTTTCAGCTATATGGCAATTCTGAATGCCCATGACTTTTTTCTTCTTAAGTTGTTTAATAGACAAATTCATGTGCCTGGTTTTGCTGTGTGACCTTTTACTCATTGTTTTGGTTTGTTAGGATATTTTGCAGACACCCTAATGGCAATGGACATCAGCTGGGTATAACAGTCCTGTGTTTCTAATGCTTAGTCAAACAGTCCATTTGTGCTGTGCTGATGAGGCCATAACAAGGCCGAAACATGCATGTCCACAGCTTTACTGGCTTTGGCTTTACTGGCCTGAATTTATCTATTAAATGACTTAAAAAGAAAAAAGTCATAGGCATTCAGAATCGCCATATAGTTGAAACACCTGATGTTCTTAAGGGTTATTTGCATATATCCCATGTGCTTCTAATAGAAGAGGTTTGAGGGATCACACTGTGGAAATCCTAGTTTGGCTAGAATATTCTTTTAGTTTTTACTGATTGTTTTTTCAGTGAGACCTTTTTACTCATTGTTTTGGCTTGTTAGTTGGGATATTTTCCAGACATCCGAATGGTAATGGACACCAGCAGGGTATATCAGCCATGTGTTTCTAAAGCTTAGTCAAGCCATTCATTCGTGCTTTTGTGATGAAGACATATTAAGGCCAATGCATGCATATCTCCAGCTAGTGGATTTGCCTTTACTGGCCTGAATTTGTCCATTAAATGATTTCAAAACAAAAAAGTCATGGGTGCTCAGAATCACCATATAGCTGAAACACCTGATATTCTTAAAGATCATTTGCATAAAACCCATGTGCCTCTAATGCAAGAGGTTTGAGGGATCACAAGTGGAAATTCTACCTTGGCTAGAATTTCCTTTTAATTTGTACAACTTTGGAAACAAAACCATGAAATTTATGATTGGAATCTGCAGGCTTTAAATGTTTTAGACATTGTTTGCATGTTAACTTTCTCTTACTAGATACCAGAAAAGCCCTAGCCAAAAACTTTGCTGTAACCAACACTTAAATACTGCCTTCCTAAAACTGTTCTACACTCAGCTAAAAACACATTATTGGAAACCACTATGAACCAGGTAAGTACATTTATCTTTTTAGGTGACACCACTATGCACCCCTGCATTCTGTTAGAAAAATAACATTATACAATAAAGGCTCTTTACTATTCAAAAACAAGCATGTTGATTGGACAGCCCAACCAGTGGTCCCATTATAAATCGGGCATATACTGACAGAAAAAAAGTCTAACTACTAAAGTACCATTGAGAGGTTAGACTTTCTTTTGACATATGCTGGGGGAGAGAGCAAAATGTAAGAAAAATCAAGTACATTCTGCAAAAGTAAGCAAAGAGAAACCAACCTGATTTTCCTTATGTGTTTGTATAAACCCTGTCCCTCATAAATCTTTATTTTTTAAAAAGTTTAAAAAAAAACAGCAATGGTGATTCTGTTTTCACTGTCACTTCTCCTGCACTGATGTACTGTGCAAATGTGGGAACCTAACTCTCCCACACATGCACAGTATATCAGTATAGGGAAGATAACACAGAAGACTGAAGTGCCCTTATACAAATACATTATTTAAGAAAGGTAAACATTTTCTTTCAGAAATAATGTAACTGTATTATAGCAATAATCCACTCCTATGTGTGGGTATATTAGGATTTACCCACAATAAGCTTTGTTTAATCACTTGGGATTTGACCTCATGATAAAATCACACCAACCATGGGTAAATCATGATATACGTATGTACTGTTGTGAATTATTGATTAAGTAACTACCCATGACCTCTTGCTTGCCACTATGTTCTTTAAAATTATTACCCTACAACAATGCCCTCAATTAACTCCAAAGTTTGATTAAGGCCTCTTACTGCTACTATGGAAGCAACAATGTTAGTACACTCTAAATAACCAGCTCCCCATTTGGGCTTGGGACTGGTGATACAGCATCCTGCTTACCTAATAAAGGAACTTGGAGTGTTGGAAAATACATTTTGTAGATATATAACACAATTTTGTCTTGTGAAATATAAATATGATGTAAATAGGCTCATACTGTAAACTATATCTATGCTGTTCCTGTTCTTGTGTCAGGTATAACCATTTTACTATTGTGCAAATTACACTTATATCATTCTTGTGTATGTATTTTTTTTTCTTGAGCTATCATGAAAGAAATATTTTTTCTATCAGACTTGTAAACAACTTTTATCACTACTGCTTTACTGTGGCACTCATCAAAAAGCCAAAGTCATGGCTAAAATAGGACATCCCACCGGCCCGTCCACATGGTAAACAAGCTTATAGACAAATAGGTAAATAAAGGCATAACCCATATCAGTATGAAAATAAATAAATACAGGTATCTGTCTTCCTTCTTAAAGCTAATGAAAGGATAAGCCCAAGCTAACTCTAGGCAGTAGAGTTTGAAAGTATAATGATAATGTCTGACACCATGAAGCCACAGTTCAAGTGTTCCATTTCAGTACTGTCCAAAGTTATGTTTAGCTATGTGTAATGTTTCATATTACATATAAGGTGCCTAGCTAAATATAACCTAATTCTTTATTAGCTGATTTTGATCATACCATGGTCCAACACATTGTTGCCTGAAAATAAAAACAAAACTTAGTGTCCAAAACCAGGTTCATTCTAAAAGTACATTCTTTAACCAGATGACAGCTTTATGCGAGTAAAACCAGACTCTAGCACTGCTGTTTAGCATCTTCATATATAAGTAATAAGGCATGAAAAGGTTATGTATCGTCTAAGGACTTTGTGAGGGAGTATGGTCATATCTGTACAACGCTCATTTCTTCAGGCCTTACCGCAGTAAATAGGCATCTATATTCCTTACATATATTAGACTTTATATTTACTAGGTTCAACAGCACAATTATTTATATGCTGTTATATTCTGATGCAAAACAATCCTTCCACCAAATGTTACACATGGTTTTGCGAACATATTTGTCTGGCTTTTAAATGACTGCTGGTACATTCATGATGCCTGAAAAATTGAGTATTTTGCAATATTTTATATTAAAATGCCAGAAATTATTACATTCATGAGTCATGCATTCATGAAATTAAATGTTTCTGTGCAAGTTTGATACTTGTAAATACTTTGCCAAAAAAGTTCAGCATCCTGATTTTGTGGTACCACCCTATAAATTATGACATTTTGGATTTGCCGGAGTGTAAATCAACTTTCACAACAGAAAGATGTAATAACAGTACAACAGTTTGCAAGATGGGTTCCCATATATGGCATGCTCAAAATTTATTCCCTAAACTTCTAAAATTAGTAAAGTTACAGTCAAATGTTTCCTTGTTTTCCTGGAAGGCAGGAAATCCATCATAGAGAAGGATAGGACTATAAGATACTAACAGTCCTGAGTTTGAGTCCTGTCTGTAGCACTGTCTGAACCCTGCTGAGCTACTTCCTGCCTGAAGTAAAACACACCTTGTTTTTCTCATTTTTTACAGGTTTAGGAAAAGCAGAACAAAAATGCATGTAGATTCATCTCAATTTTTTATTTTAAGTTGAATGCTTGTTCATTTCAGAGAGTTTCTTTTGCATATATAAAAATAATTTGGAGTCTGAAGATAATAGTTAAGGCATTTACCTTACAAACACAAGGTACAGAATTTGAGTCTCACCTTTGAGAGAAATTAGCTAGGCTTAAAATGGCCCACAAGGGACACTATCCTAGTATTTACCTATAAACCTACACATGTGCTTATTGCCACCAAGTCTCCAATAATTAACTGTCACTTAACAACAAATATTCAGTTCTGAAAGTCATTTCAGTTGTAATACTAAAAATTGTATATGCATAGAATTTGACATTTAAAAACAAACATGAAAATACTGCTCAGTTAGGCACAGCACACCCTGAACTGAGTTAAAAGAAAATACTTTGATGTCTTAGAAAACATTATATTAGATTTTCAAGGGGTTGTTATTGGTAACAAACCTGATTTCAGAGAATACTTATGTAACATGTTTAGTTTTCCAACAGAAAATAGATGCAAGAATATTAAAATGTATTAGGAAAAAGAGAATAAATCAATAGCAACAAGAGGCTGAAGAAATGCACTCTGATAAATCTACACCCTCCCTCCTGCGGAACACCCTTTCCCAATTTTGCCTGTGCAAAACAATGTGCAGACAAGAAAACCAATGTTATGAAATATTTACCTTTCTGAAAAGAACTACAACCACTACATTGGGAATGCTTCTGTCAGCTTCTGGTTCCAGAAAGTTAGAGTAAACTTTTCAGTAAATAATGACAGTGGTAATGGCAGCAAATTGGGGAAACCAGAAGAAGGGGAGAATTGAGTTAAAAGAGAAGATAGTACAACAGGTTAACAGCTTCAAGTATCTGGGTGGGGTGGCTGAAGAGAAGGGAAGTCTGAATGAAGAGGTCAAAGCTAGAATCAGAGGGGCTGTAGGCAACTGGCTTAGAATGACAGGTCTAGTGTATGACAGATGAATGCCAAAGAAGCTGAAAAGTAAGTAGAAAACAGTGGTTTGACCAGTGCTACTGTTATGGTACAGAAACCTGGGCATTAAAGGCAGACCAGATAAGGAAGCAAGAGGTGACTTGAAATGAAATGCCTGAGAAGGGCGGTAGGATGCAAACTGTTGGACAGATGAAGAAATGAGGACATAAGAGCAGAAGCCAAAGTAGCTCTAATTGCAGAAAAGATCAAAGAGAACAGATTATGGTGGTTCAGGCACCTGGTAGAAAAGCAGAAGTCAATCTGGTGAAGAAGATTTGGGACAGACAGGAAGAAGGTAAGAGGAAACAAGGTTGTCCAGCAAAGATGTAGATGGATTGTGTGAGAGAAGATCTGCAACAGTCAGGCATGAATGTTAAAGAAGGTAGGAGAGTGGCACTGAATCGAGAGAGATGGTGACAGTTAACTTGACACCCTGACCCCATGTAGAAAATGGAAAAAAGGGGGTTGATGATGATGATGATGATGATGATGATGATGATGATGATGATGATGAATAATTCTAAATGAAGTGGCATACTAGGAACATAAAAAGTGGATTTTTATGGAAGTTTGTTATGGGGATTGGTTGTCTTGTTGTATAATGTCTGTTTTTGTTGAAGTTGTAATCTATGAGCAGACCAAAATTTCTATCAATATAAAGAAGGTCAACAAGGATTCCTGAATACTAGAGATGATCAGAAGCAAATCATTTGCATAATTTGGAAACTTAAACTAGTGCTCCACAATAGGAATTGGCTTGATTATTGCCTCAGATTGAGAAGTTGTAAATAAAGGGATTAGTGGATTCCCTACTGAAATGCCAGGATTCAAAATATTGTGTCCTCAAATTCCAAAACAAAAGACCAAAATACAGAAAAGCAAATACCAATTATCACTTTTCTCCCCTAAATTTGTTTATTGCAGATAGGAAACCCCCACTCTGCACCCCCAATTTGGGGGCCTAGCCCCCACACCACAAAATGTATATGTACTAACTCCAAGATCTCTGTATCTTGCAGAAAGGAGAACATTCCATGGAATGGCAATCTCAGACTTAATATATACAAGTCTTGATTGCTAGTCATTCAGGCTCTATGTTCTGTGACTCATTATTGTGATGCTCAGCTATTCAGATGTTAACTGGATTAATGGCTATTATAAAAAGGGGAGGGAAAAGGGGATCTCCATGTATAACACTGCTGTACCAAATAATCTCTGGAAAATTTTTCTTTGATTTGAGAAAACAAGTTATTAATGGTATTTCTTATCTCTGTATGTAACATCATCATTTTCAAACTGCATTTTTTAAAAAAAGTCTCTGTTCTATTGTGTACATTGGGTGTATGGTATATGTATATAATGATGTCTTGCAATATTTGTGTGGTGAAAGACGGCCATATTTGGAAGGAAATGAAACTGATATTGATTAATTACCATAGAGAGTTATTGTATTAACAATGGCTGTGCAACTCTTATAATAATAATAATAATAATAATACAAGTTTAATGGTGATGTCATATGATAATTTGGACCTGAAGGGTCCTTGTCTGGTTTAATAATATGCATAGCCATTGTCTAGATGAAGAGTGCAGTTGGTGTCAGCTGAGTGCAAATCAAGTTAAAATGGATCTAAAATGCTAGAAAAATTAATATAAAATGAATTGGGTTGTAAATGAGGAAACGTCTTTCATCTACATTTTGAAAACTGAGGAGTATGAAAGTTTGTATCAATATCTAAAAAATAAAATTAATTTCTGGTCACAAACATGCTGAATTGTAAATGGAGATGTTAAGATCTGAAAACATGGATTGAATTTGTTGTAAATTTGGTTATTTTTGGGGCATTTATACTGGATGCTTTTATGATATGACTGTTATATTCATGAGGAATGAGATGGAGAAGTAATTTGCAATCCCAGCCAGCTGACAGATGTATATTTTAACTGAAGAGAAGGCAACAGATTAATTGCAAATCTTCTAGTTAAGCATTTATTTGGTTTTGTATCGTGTCCCTGTTATAAGAATATTTTCTGAACTGATGGCTGCAAAGTGTTCTAGTATTTTTAAGGATTCTTCTAGAGTGTACCATTTCTTTCTGTTTCATTTAACCAGAGAAAGAAAATCTAAGTAATCTACCATGCAGCATTTAAATATCACTCATGTTACAGCAAAATGTATATTTTTCTGTTGATGATGATTATTCAACCAGAATTTATATATTTTCTATTTAACATCCCCTGCAAATTCTGTAACATTTTATTACTAGTTTTAATTGTATCTTGATTCGTAAACTTTGCAGAATAGGATTATGATCCAACAGTACCGATAGTCTGGTTTACATATTACCATAAACAGAGACTAGAAGTAATGAGATAAAATAAATAAATAAAATCTGGACTGACATGTTTCTAGGTATGCAGGCCTACATGGGTAAAGCCTTGGTAAATGGTGCATAATGTCTACAAATATCTCTTCCAGGTAGCCTCTTGTCATGCTCACTTCCAGTCTGCTTCACAGCTTCTGCCTAGAGCACTTGCTTCAAACTGGCCTGCACTATTCCTTATAGCCTTTATTTACTCATTTCTTTTCTCCCCTATCTACTATCTACTTCCACCAATCTTTATCTCTTTGCTATTCCTGGCTTAGATACTCTGCATCTGCATGCTTAAAGTGTTTCTTCATCTTTACATTCTCACTCAACATTACTCATTGTATTGCTAAATAAACTACTAGCATCAGTTTTTACAGAGTGGTAGTAACCTAATGTACCTCCAGGTGTTATAAGTTATGTATATTTTAATTCCTATTACTTGAGTGTTAATTGCTTAATTGTTCCTGTTTGTCCTGAAACAAATGTATTCACATTTTCTCCAATACTGACTTACATTGATCCTCATTCAATTGTTTTATTTCTTTTTCAGATGTTTTATTTTATAATTGTTTAATCAATATTGGTACACTTGAAAGTACTGTCTATTGTGTTATTTTGAGATTGTATTATTTATAATTTGCCTTATGTTGGAGCTTTTCTCCCTGGGCCTCTGCTGAAAAGGGAAATGTCTTAGACCCAGCTGGACTATCTAATTAGGTAAATGCAAATAAAGGAATGACAAATAAGCAATAAATATTTACTATTATTTAAATTAACACACTGCCATGGGGTCTTTTTGTAGACTGTTATGCTTCCTTTCTTGTAAGTGTATTTAGATAGGATACAGCTTGGGATATATGCTTCACATATTAAATACTACTGATCTTTTTACAGGGTGGTTTAGTTCATTAATGATTAAATACAATATTTTCATAACAGTAATTTTTTTTAAAATAATAAGTACAAACATCCTGTTGAATTACGCAACATGGTGGAGCAGACAACCCCAAGCCTAACTGCACTCCAACCTCCCTCCAAAAAAGCAAAAATGTATATAGAAAAAAATAAAGATAAATAAATAAATAACAATAACAAGCTCATGTGAGTCACTTAAGAAACATCTTGGCAATTGCTGGCACCAATGACTACAGCTGATGGTCCCAAGTTTTATTAGTGGTTTAGGCACTAAACAGCACTGGCAGGAGAAGATAGGCAGGTCCATCCAGATAGAACAACAGGGTAGAGCATGATGCATATAGCACCAATCCCTTGAACGAGGGATGGTGATAGCGGTAAAAGTGGTGTAGTAAGCTTCCTGAGGGTAGGTTTATGACACATTAGGCCACCACTTGATGGAAACACTCATTACTGAAGGTACAGGAGTGTGCACATACAAGATGGCATTTTGAGTTGCCCCCCCCTGCCTCCCAGTGATATGAGTAACCCAGCTATTCATGTAGGGACAGGATTAAGGCCTGCTTTTATAGCCATGTTGCCAGCAGAGAACAAACTCCCTTGATGTCTGCTTAAATGATATCCCTCCTGATTGCTCTAACCTTAGGGGGTCTATGAAACATCTATTTCTAGAGGACAAAAGGGCAGAAGTCAGATAGGGTAAGACTTGATGGTTGGTAAGGAATGCCATCACAGAAGGATGCCATGCAGAATTAACAGACAAAGCATTTTCACCAGTGTTATCTAAATTTATCATGTCAATCACATTAGGAATTTTTTTCTATAAATTAACAGTATGTTGCAGCCCTATGTTTAGTAACATCTCCTTCAAACAAAACTTAAAAAAAATGTAATTCTTTAACATTTAACTGCTTGCTAAAAGATATTTTACTTATATTTCCACAGACACTCACCTCCTTAGTACTAGCTTCTTGTGTTTATTTATTTATTTATTTATTTCCAGTTTGATGACCGGGGAGGTCCACTGGGCTCAAGGAGCCCGTTTTCAGTGGAGGCCCGGGGAGAAAAGCTCCATATTACATAAGTAAAAATAGTACAAATAAGCAAAGTGTAATATTATATAGTAAAACTAAGCAAAGTATAATAGCAAAATACAAGAACATACAGTACATACTTGCATACTTACAGATTAGAGAACAAGTTGCACAGAGGTTAAGTTGTACAGAGGTTGTAAATCATCTGTGAATGACATAAAAACTAACATTTGTAAGATGGCAGTAAATAAGATTAACAGCTATACATACAGCCTCTACCTCTGCATCTCTTAACTTAAATGTATACTGTTCTCAAAAAAACTGTGGGTAAACTACAGTACAGTAAATTAAACCATTAATAATCCAATACTAGCAATGATGAAAGTTGATAAATCCTTTGGAGTTAAAAAACTAAGCTTTCCTAGTTTTAGCATGCATTAGTCAGCACTTTGTCTCCTAGCTTTGACCTTACCTATATCATCATGATGTACCACTGCCAGGTTCTTTCCTCCATTGCTTTCAGAGTTTACAATTGGTGAACTTCAATAAATGCAAAAAATGCACCTGAACAAAATGAATCTATAACTTTTAAGCATATTCTTAAAAAAGATTTAAAACATACCAATAACTGTTTTTAACATTGCACATCACTTTACCGTATTTATGTCTGTTCATCTCATTTGGTCTATTGTTCCAATACTGTTGATTTATTTTAATCATTTGACTTGCACAATGGGTCTTTACACGTCTTTTAGTTTGATTTTCATTATGAAAATTTCTACATATTAGAACAAAAGCACTAACTTCTATATTGTACAGTGTGTTACTGTATTCCACAGAGGACACTCCATATTATATACTGACTATTTAGCAAATGATATTGCAAATGATAAACAGTCTTTCCTACTATATGGCTGGGAATTAATTTTGAAAATCAATAAACATTTAAATTAGGAAAGAACTTTAGGAAATGCAAAGAAATGCGGTATAAAGTTAAAAAAGAAGAGAGTAGAATGCAGATAAAAGAAAATGGGAAGGTTTGGAAAAGAAAGTACACACAATGAAGATTAAAAATAGAGCCTTATCATAGAAGGAATTTATTTAAGTGGACAAGGTCATTTAAGGACTCTAATAGAAAGAAGAAATGATGCTATGTCATTATGCCGCAGAAGAAAGCGAGAAGTAAAATGAAGGAAAAGGTTGATGAATTAATAGAGGCACATCTTTTGGCAATAAAGGCATTTTTGTTGAAAATAAGAAAGTCCTGATTTCCTATTGCAATGTGTAGAGATTAGATAAGTAAAGTCAATGGAAGTTAAGTCATTGTCCGAACATTCTATTTCAGACATTAATACAAAAACAAATTAGGACCATTAGATGGCTAAACATAGAGAGGAGAGTGAATGACTTAGATATGTAGCATAGTAATGAGTTATAGCATGAATTGTGGCTGAACAGCAAAATGTTTGATACTGCAGGGATATGGATTATGCTTAGTGAAATGGTAATATTGAAGACTGACTTGCAGGTAAAGACAGAACAGTAAAATATTCTCATGGAACATGGAAGGGTTAAAAACTAATTGAAAGATTTTGCTTGGAATATATAGCACAATTAAATCTCTTAACATTTTTAGAAACATGGATGACAGACAAAAATGCAGCTACCTTACATAATTGTGAATATTTTGAATATCCAGCAGTTAACAGAAAGGATTTTGGACAAGCAAATTTTGTGTTCCTAACCTTAATAAGAATCAGCAATGTGACTCAGAGTAAGCCACCTAAGAAGCCAAATATTTTCATAGTGAAGGGATTCTACTGGGAGACAGAATGATGTATCATTTAAAGGTTTGCATCCCCTCTAAATATATAGTGTACACAAAGGAAGTCAATCCTGTCTCAATCTAATAATGTTACACACAGAAAGCAAGTACGAAATGGGTTAGATAAGAGAAGTACAAACATCTAAACAAAAAAAAAAAGATAAAGCACATTTGGTCATCTTACAAGATTTAAATGGTAGAACAGGGTACAGACCACTCATATAAAGATTATAGAAGAGAGCAAACATCACAAGATAAGCCTGCAAATGAAACTCACAAAAAAGTATTAAAATTAATTGCGCATACTGAAGGGAGAAAAAGTTTACACTTATATTATGAATACAGATCAATCAGTTGTAGATGATATGATTGCTGAGTATGATAAAAAATGAATTGCTATCTTCTTCAGTTTGTAAATAAAATTCAAAATGATCATGTGCTATTCATCATAGAGTAAATTTTCAAGTGCAAAGAAATATGTGGTCACCAATAAAATTAATAAAAATGAGGATATAACACCAAGTAGATTAGTCTATTATCGCTAGATAAGAATGAAATGAAAAGAAAAAAAATAATTCTAATAAAGGAACATAACAACAAACTTGAAAAATAAGCAAGCTTACTGAATTTAGTAGATCTCCATAAAGTTATTAAAATGGATTACTCAGAAAAAATAAAACGGAGAAGCTAAATAAGGAAACAAGAGCTAAACACACAGAAATACATAAGAATAAGAATTAAAATAAAAAGAGAACTATATAAATAATACTTAAAAATGATGGTGGCAATAAAAACAAAGAGCAAGAGACTGATTTGGAAGCCCTTGGTTGATGGGTTAGGGTAAAGCAAATTAGTCATGATTGGTATCTTAATGAGAAGACTTAGGCTGATCATTTTTCAGAAAGTTTACCAAAAATAGGGAAGAGAGAATGCAGAGAAATTTGAACATGGGTAATGAAAGATCATCTTTTTTTAAACAAACTTTATTTAACAAGACAGCCAACAGTTTTATAGTATATATAGATATATATGGGAGCCTTTTACAATCTGAAAATACTGAAATGTCGAATCTCATTATCTCAAGACTATAAACCCAAATGTTTAAAATAGCGAAAGTTCGTAATCGTAAATTAGAATATCTCAAATTCGCGGTTATGGCCTTACGCTACATGATGTCTGGGATTATGTGTTTATGGTGCGTGGTGCCATGTGTGGATCTAGGTATTTTATCAGGTAAGTGAGATTTGTAAGGGATTTGAGTGGGGTTAGAGTGTGTTTGAGTGTGCTGATATGTTTGATGTGTGTGTGTGAGGGACTGGAGAATGTGCGTGTGGGAGTTTGCTTTTATTTCCTGTTTGTGCGATCTTGGAGTTAGTATATATATATATATATATATATATATATATATATATATATATATAGGGGGTGCAGGGGGGCTTTCCCCCCTGCTTATGTTTGTATGAGTTGTGTATGTGTGTAGTTTTTGTTTGTTTATGTTGTGATGTGAGTGTTGTGGTGTATGTATGGTGTAGTGTATGCAGTTTATTTAGTGTTTTGAATTTTATGGTTTTGGACTCGGGGTTTTGTAGTTTTGGTATTTTGTGGATTTTGTTTCATAGTTTTGAGATACTGAAATTCGATGTTTCAGTATTTCGAGATTATGAAGTGAATCCATATATACATACACTCCCCTGGATTCAGCAAATTTCAGTGCAAGAATAGCTTATTCTTGCATGGAAGGGACCTTTCCCATGTGGCATGACAGCTCGCCATGCATATGTATGAAGGCGCAATGCCGTGCTCTAAAACAGACATGGTTCTGTGTGCAAGTGCAAGGGGCGTGTCCAAGAGCAGTGCTCTCACAATACACATGCCCCCTGCACTCAAGAATTGCCATTAGGCAATTCTAAATGAATGAAAGTCCACCAGCCATATTTATAGATCTTCACAGAATGTCCAGATTAATGCTTCATATTTCTGGTGTGTTCCCCTAAAATCTGCACCCGTTTGGCAAATAGCTATAAATTGAAGTCATTAAATAATGACAAATATTTGAGTTTAAGACTTTACATCCTAAAAAAAATACATGCTAATCCAAAGCCTGACATTCTATCAATGTTCTAAGTTTCAAACAGCAATATTTAAAATATATTCCATATTTCTTTTTTTCCTGTGTGCAATAAAGTTGCCCATTGTGTAGCTATGCATAGCAGAATTTAAACATCAAAAGAAGCTAAATAGAAATATACACAGTACTAATAGTGAAACTGGGGTAGTGAAGTGGTTAAACCGTTCACCTAGCATGTAGTCTGTCACAGTTTGAACCCCACAGCAGTCCAAATGTGAAACACAACTAAAATGTATTTTTATAAATAGGTAGTGAATATTATTATGTATATGCTAACCAGAGTAGTAGTGTAGCAACCCTAAACGTGATGTGTCAATGAAATTTAAAGTTTAAGCAAGATTTAGCATAGCTAAGCAGATTTGCGCACTGGTAAACAGGACTAAGCATCTACTCCTGTAAGCAATAGTTATCTTAGCTAAGCAGGTTTGCCCAGTGCTTAGCTTAGCTCAGCAGTTTCAAAACTGTCCAATCACAGGAAAAGGTGGGAAATTAGACCTATTTAAACCATGCATGTGGGAATACAGCTCATAACCAGTTGTAGCTCCCCACTGTAGGCACTATGGCAGGTTTTGGTGAAGGTTTGCTCTTTTGGGTGCAGCGCTGGGGCATTCAGGAGTCCAGGGTGATGATCAGACTCCTCATTAAAGACCATGAAGAGTGACTGCTGCAGGACCAGTACCAGGGCTCCCAATACAAAGCGAAGGCCCTGGACCAACTTGCCTGAGATCTCACCTCTGCCATTGGCATCCCTTGGACTGGTGAGCAGGTCCAGTACCACTTTGCCGACTTGAAGCGGAGGAAGAGGGACCTTTTGGACCAGTGGGTCCAAGATACCTGAGTGGGGAATGCTCCAGCCATGTGGAAATATTAGTCAAAATAAATGTTCTCCAAAGTCCAGCCTGTGTATGTGCTGAATAGGTATGCATAAATGTTTCCTCTTATCTCCTGTACAGCTGCAGATGAGAGGGCTGTGAACTTGGAAGCCCATGCCAGAAAGCTGCAAAGGCTGCGTCATGAGGCTGGTGAGTAACAATCTAGCATGTATTATGTAGGGCAAATAAATAAAACATAGTAGAATGTCACCTTGCAGTTTTAAAAAATGGGTATGGTTTTTAGTGACTGAAGAAGCCAGTAGGACAGCAATAGTGACATACAGGTCATATATCAATAAAAGTGTAATTACCTGTTAATAAAAGTGAAAACCCCAGCCTGGTTGTGTTTACTCTGGTATTGTATGACTTGAAATGTTTCATGCACCAAGATCTGATATCAGAATAGTAATGTTGTGTTAACCACTGTTTTCCACACTGTGCTATGTCAAAAGGTATGTATAGGAATGTCTATAAAAGAATGTCGTAATCACAAGGTCAGATTGTACAACCAAGAGAGAATTAGACAGAAAACATTCAGGGAAGAGACAGCAGTTTCTCAATAGCTTGTTCTGATGAGA
>NC_056737.1:238022369-238042369 GCF_019279795.1 Protopterus annectens
AACTCCACTGCCAATCATGACTGGACAGGTGATCTGCTGTGGCACCCCCTAACTGGGAAAAGCCGAAAGAAGAAGAAAGATTGATGTCCCTTTTAACACCCATTTATGTGTGCCATTGTCCAGACGTACTGCTGTATCAGGTTGAGAAATAGGATTGAGCAGCAAGACTGTAAATACAGTGTGCCACACTAACACACAACAGAAATGTATACCAGGTATCCCCTGAGCACATGTATGTATGTATGCATATGTCCAGCTGGAAGGCATAAAACTAATCACATGGGTTTCAAGCAGTCAGATAAATAGGTTGTGCATGTTGCACATGTGTGCAATAGTGTCACTGCATAAAACAGACATAAATGTGTATAGCTATTGGTTGTTGCATTGCCCTGACACTGATATGGGTACTAGAGTAGGCATGATTATCAGGTATTAATCAGAGAAGTGTCCACCTGCGTTATGACCCTCTGTCCATGCCTACCACTACCAGATATATCAACACCTATATACAGTGGATATCACAAGTGTACACACCCCTGTTTAAATGCCAGATATGTGTGCTGTATGACAATTAGACCACATAAGATCATTTCATGTTTCTCATCTTGAATGTGACCCCTAACCTGTACAATTCCTTTGAAATACAATCAAAGGTGTTTCTAGGAAGGTGAGCAACTATTGCCAAGTGAAGATGTGCCATGATGTTAGAGTCCACACCAAGACGGATGAATACTGTAACCATCTCAAGAGGTGCATACACAACATATTAGTTTAAGGGTGTGCACACTCATTCAACTGGCTTATTGTACTGAGTATTATTTCTATGTGTTTTCACAGACCAGATTGTTATGTTCTCAAATGAATTGTACAGGCTATAGATCACACTACAGGTGGGAATTGTTATGAAATGAGTTATTGTGGTGTCATGTTCCAATTGCACAAATGCCAGGGAGTGTATCAGGGGTGTATACCCTTTATATCCACTGTAGCTATATGGAAACAGCAGTACCTGACCCGTATATCCAGCCTCCACCAAGGTAGAGTCATCCCCTTTGGTGGACATCAGCAATACACAAACCACATAATAGGTTGCTACATTGGCTGTACAGGGACACATAGGTGCAGGCAACAACTTGAAAGCAAGTCCACCTATATCTGAACAAGCTTGTAAGTTCACAGGTGACTTCCTGTAAGGCTATGACTATAAATCAGACATATCCACACCACCAAGGACAATTGCAACTGCGTCTAAACATATGTTGTAAGTTTCAGAGGAAACAACACAATTTGTCCTGTACTGGGGGTAAAGAACACCTCATACACACATGCCATGCATATAGGCAACCTGCATCACACAGGTTAGGTGGGAACATCGCCACCCTGTCCACCACAGTTGTACAGGAGGATATGCACATCAACCACACTCTTCTCTTCAGTAATGGTGGACATGTACATATCACCTACTGATGGCAACAACAGCATATCTCCAGGGGTCATAATAACATCACTGTCTGCCTCCTACATTAACTCAGGCATATGCTCACAGCTCCATCACACACCACAGTCAAACACAGACCTGCCACCATCCACACACCATCCACATGGAAGATGCCTGTCAACCCTCTACACAGAATTTAATGGTGAATAGAGGATTATGCAATCAAGTGTCCATCATTGGGGGAATATGATAGCTCAGGGACAGGCATGTAATGCAAGCTGCTATAGCCATGATAGCTTGCATGGTTTTGGTGTAGTGTGGATTATTTGCAAGTAGTAACCACTGTTGATGTGAATTTTGTCAACTGTATGAGGCCCTGTAAACTTTTTCCTATTTATGTCTTCCAGGTAGCATGCAGAGTGCAGTTGTGGATGGAGTTTTCTAATGCACAGAGGTGCACATCTATGGTGAGGACAAGACATTGTGTATTATTGTGGTTAGTACTGTAGCTGTGCAGACATGTTGCATCCATCCTGTACCAAGGCCACATGTGAGTCTGCTGTCAATAACTCCCTCTCACAACTACCTTGGACCCTCTAGTCTGCATATGGGACAGCATCCTGAAGCAGGTGAGTTTGACATTGTTCTATTGTTGCCTGGCAATACCCCAGACATGTGAAGTGCATGCAATTTACCATGCACACAACCATCAGTAATAGTATATTGGTTTATGTAATAACTATATCGTTTGTTGTGCATGTTCACTTGTGCTGGGGTTAACTGTGTTGTATCACAGTGGCCACCACTGGGGCCTATCTGATGTAACTTCAATATTCCTGTAGCCTACCTCACAACTTGTCAGTTCCAACACATCTGGACAGAGGCCAGCAAATTGGGTAGGACAAATGGCCTAAGGAAAGGTTATGCATGATACATTAGTGGTATACAGTGGATATAAATTGTGTACACACCCCTCTTAAGATGCAAGGTGTTCCTGTTGCATAATAATTAGGACCACAATATGACAGTCCACACCTCTTTCACCCTTTAATGTGACTCATAACAGGAAAAGTTCACTTATAAAACCAAGCTTCTGGACTCATGTATTGCACCTACAATGCTGGCCACCTGTGAGGGCAGCAGATGATGTATCAGCATGATGTTTCAGTCAGGTATGATACCTTTTGCTGCCATATGTGTCAGCACACTCACTGTGGTCTATTTGGCTATAATATTACATACATGAGCATTGTTAAGGCACACAGACCACTTCTGACCATGTATAGGTTCATAGGTTCATAGGTTCATAGGTAGGTACTAGGCAATTGGCCCAAGGGCCTACGTAAGCCTAGCCAACAAGGTTCCCTGGGTTATGCCACCCAAGAAAGTTATTTCCCTGTGCCACTTTTGAGCAGAGACACAGAAGTGATCCCTGGGGTGTATTTCCTATTTCCCATCCACTCATCAAGATTTTTCTTGAAGAGTGCTAATGAAGAACTTTGCTTGACATAGGTGGGTAGCCTGCTCCAGAGTATGGGAAGTCTCTGGGACAGGACTCTATCCCTCCAACATGTCCTGTTTATTGTGGTGACAAGGTTTAGGTCCCTAGAGCGTGTAGCTCAGAGGGATTGAGATTTCTTTAGGTGTAGCATGTCCAACAGCTCTGGGTTTGACATAGCTTTATATTTTAGGCAGAGATCACCTCGGAGTAGGCAATATGCTACGGAGAAAAGCTAGAGTTTTTTGAGGCGGTCAGTGTAGGGCATTTGTTTGAGGCCAGTAATCCTCTTTGTGAGGTACTTCTGTGGCCTTTCCAGCTGCTGCAGATGTCTTGTGAGGTACATTCCAAAAGGAAGAAAAACTGCTAACGCCACGCTATGTATGCTTGAGAAGCCAGGAAAAAATACTGAAGTAACTCATGCAAGCAGCGTCTGGTAAAGATCCACAAATTTAATAAAATGTCATACAATACACCACACGATAACTGGATATAGAAACTATAAAAACTGGTTGAGCGCTTTCACCTGTAAGTAATACAGGCTTCATCAGAACTAAGTGCCATATTGGATTCCTATCCATATTTAAAAAGTCTTTGGCGCCAAAAAATTTAAAGCTGTACATGTTTAGTTAATACTTTGTAATTAACATACTCTAAAGTTGCTTATACTAGTATAAACTCCAAAAATATTCTAAACAAAGTTAAAAAACATTGAAAATGCTGATGAATAAACATACAGTAAATGTACTAAATATATTCAACACTCTCACAGAAAATTGATAAATGTCACTAAACATCACTAAATATACATGTTAACATAAAAAACATATATTTATCCACAATAAATACATTAAAAGATTTTTTAAAAAGATTTTTTAAAAAGTTAATGATTCAATTTGTATAATAATGGTTTGATAGTCATACTTTCATTCAAACTTGGGGCGGAGGCTGCATCAGTATATATTTGCCACCACATTTCCCTGTATGATAGATGGCCCTTCTAATCACCTCCCCTAGGGTCAGCTTTAACCGTATTAATTATAGCAAACGTAAATTTGTGTTCAGCCCCTTGTTGTTTAATATGTCTATAAAGAGCGTTTTTTTCATCGCTCTTTTTAATGGAATAAAAATGACCATAAATTCGTTTGTTCAGTTGTCTCTCTGTCTTTCCTATATAGAACGCTGAACAAACTGTACATAGGGCAATATAAATAACAAATTTTGTTATACAATTTCCTGATTTAAATCTAATAAAAGATCTAGACACATTGTTCAACCTAATGCCTTGACTATTATAAATAGCAAAACACCAATTCCATCTGCCACATTTTTGTGTGTTCTTAAATGTAATGCATTTTTGTATAGGGGAACTTTCCAACAACCTCTTGATGTTAGGGCCCACTTTATTCACAAAACAAGGTCTATGCCCCAATATGTTCGCTATTTGTGTATCTGCTAATATAATATTCCAATTGCTATTGAAAATTTCTTTGACTTTGTAAGAAAATGGTCCGCATTCTAAAATGCACGATCTACAAAAATCAACAGAAGAGGATTTAGTAATAATAGCATTACTATTTTTAGAAAAATGTAAATTGTTAGATTCCAAACCTAGTAGAGGTATGTATCTAGTGCCCCATCCTCTAATCACTTGACTACTTGTGTTGTACATCATGTTAGTATCATAGCCCCTATCCCTAAATAATGAAGTGATATACGCTACCTCAGCTATCATATCAGAATAGTCAGAGGTCATTCTTACAGCTCTAATTAGTTGTCCCTTGTAAATATTTCTCAAAAGAGACTTAGGGTGGTTGCTGGAATATTCTAAATAACTATTAGAAAATGTAGTCTTCCTGTAAATTTTGGAAGAAAAATGGGAATTTTTTATACATACATATGTATCTAAATACGCAAGTCCTTCTTGACTTTGTGCATAAGTAAATTTCAAGAAGCTACTACTAGAGTTCAGATAGTCAATAAATTTCATAAGAATCTCAACATTAGCATCCCATAATATATAAATGTCATCTAGGTAACGTATATAATATTTTATATATCTATAAAAATCACTTGGGGAAGATGACAGATTCTTCCCAGTCTAACATTACCATATTAGTGAAAATAGGGGCACAAGCAGCACCCATTGCTACCCCTTTGGTTTGTTTAAATATTTCACCTTCATAATAAATATAGTTGTGGTCTAACACTATACTCATCATGTCAGTGACTAGACATATCTTGTCCCAATCAAGGTCAGCATATTTATAAATACTTCGATTGAATGCTTCTAACCCCTCAGTTTTCAGTATACATGAAAAAAGATCTATGACATCTATAGTTACAAATAAAATATCGTTGTTACAAATATGGGAAGAAGATGCTAAGCGGACAGGCGCTAAACCTAAGAGGAAGTTACCTTATAAAACCTATGCACAAGTAGGCAAAGAACTTACTGACAAAGGTATTGAATATAACCAAAAAAATGACTCAAATGAAAACAATGTTGACAAATTTAAAACATTTTTAGACACAAATTGTGGGTTTTGATAGTGATCAGCGTTATGAGAACTCTATGGACAATGTTGTTCCTAATGGTTCGTTAAAAGAGCTGATTTATTTGTTTGGTAAAAAATTGAACTTAATTAACACTTTAAAGTTAGAGAATGCTCATCTTACTAAGTGTATGAACATGAATGTTATACCCAAGGGCTTGAGGTTTTTTAAATTTCCTATGGGTATTGATGTGAATGACAATATCAAAAAGGAATTTAATATTTTTTTTGACAAATGTGGTACAGAATACATGAGAATGTTAATCAAATTTAATGATGAAAAACTGATTAAATGTATGCAAGAAGCAGAAAAATTAAATGAAAGTATTTTAAATGATTTGCTGTTTGCACAATGGGAGAGGCTATATATTAAACAATTTAATATGTCAGAATCTAATACTAAAAAGGCATTTGATAGGAAGAATTCCAAGCTAACAAGAGATATTCAACAATATGATAGAGGGACAGTGTATGGTTGGAGAGACAATTACAATGGTTTTGAAAATAGTAATGACAAAAATCGTAACAGGTATGAACCCAACCAAAATTATAATCAGGATAGTAAGAATTCTTATTTTTTCAACAGCAGAAACCACGACAAGACAAGGGATTGGAAGTGGGGTGGGAATTGGAAGAAACCCCAATATTAAATAGAAGTATTTTAAGTAATAAGAATACAAAGGAACAAGTAGGCAGAATTAACAATAATGCTTTGCATACAGGGTTGAAGTCACATGAACACGAAAAAGAACAATACAATTTAAATGAGAATGCAGGCATTTGTACTGTTGGAGTCACCAACAGTTACAAGAATTTCAACATATTTAATTACACAGACTTAAAATTGGATGTTTCATATTTTAATTTATTTTCTAAGGGTTTGAAATACATTCCAACTTCAAATTTTAACGTTGTAGACAATATATGCCAAATTAAACTGTACATTAGGAAATTGAACTTGGCTGTTATGTTTAATAATACAGCAAACAAAGAGTTAAACTGCACTAATGAATGTAAGGTTTTAAAAAAGAAAAGTACATTCATGCCTATATGTCATCCCACTATAGGGGTATTTGAAAAATCGGCAGTTAAGCAGGTTTATCAGCTAAATAACAAATTAAAGTTCAATAAATACATAATCTATCGAAAGAAGAACAAGATACTTTAACAAACATTAGAAACAACAGAGCTATCTGGGTTATGAAACCGGACAAAGGTGGGGGTATAGTCATTTTTGACCAATTAATATATGCCTCAAGGATATTTGATATTTTACATTCCACTGGCAATTATGAAATTGTTTCAACTAATTTAGTTAATTTGGCTTACAGAAGAATAAATTCTCATATTGAAGAATTTCTTATTGATAGACGTAGAACCCTGGACACTTATAATTTTCTTAAGGTTGGTCATCCTATAGCTGCTACTTTAGTTGGAATTCCTAAAATTCATAAGAATTTGAATGACACCCCCCCTTTAGACCAATTGTCTCTGGTAGTCGATCTAAAACATTCCCATTGGGAGTAGCTATCGACAATATGTTAAAGCATGTCTGTGACAAAATTTCTCATTTAGCTAAAGACTCATGGTATTTTTTATCCCACTTTCCTACCCATATTTGTAACAACGATATTTTATTTGTAACTATAGATGTCATAGATCTTTTTTCATGTATACCGAAAACTGAGGGGCTAGAAGCATTCAATTAAAGTATTTACAAATATGCTGAACTTGATTGGGACATGATGAGTATAGTGTTAGACCACAACTATATTTATTATGAATGTGAAATATTTAAACAAACCAAAGGGGTAGCAATGGGTGCTGCTTGTGCCCCTATTTTCACTAATATGGTAATGTTAGACTGGGAAGAATCTGTCATCTTCCCAAGTGATTTTTATAGATATATAAAATATTATATACATTACCTAGATGACATTTATATATTATGGGATGCTAATGTTGAGATTCTTATGAAATTTATTGACTATCTGAACTCTAGTAGTAGCTTCTTGAAATTTACTTATGCACAAAGTCAAGAAGGACTTGCATATTTAGATGCATATGTATGTATAAAAAATTCCCATTTTTCTTCCAAAATTTACAGGAAGACTACATTTTCTAATAGTTATTTAGAATATTCCAGCAACCACCCTAAGTCTCTTTTGAGAAATATTTACAAGGGACAACTAATTAGAGCTGTAAGAATGACCTCTGACTATTCTGATATGATAGCTGAGGTAGCGTATATCACTTAATTATTTAGGGATAGGAGCTATGATACTAACATGATGTACAACACAAGTAGTCAAGTGATTAGAAGATGGGGCACTAGATACATACCACTACTAGGTTTGGAATCTAACAATTTACATTTTTCTAAAAATAGTAATGCTATTATTACTAAATCCTCTTCTGTTGATTTTTGTAGATCGTGCATTTTAGAATACGGACCATTTTCTTACAAAGTCAAAGCAATTTTAAATAGCAATTGGAATATTATATTAGCAGATACACAAATAGCGAACATATTGGGGCATAGACCTTGTTTTGTGAATAAAGTGGGCCCTAACATCAAGAGGTTGTTGGAAAATTCCCCCATACAAAAATGTATTACACTTAAGAATATACAAAAATGTGGCAGATGGAATTGGTGTTTTGCTATTAATAATAGTCAAGGTATTAGGTTGAACAATGTGACTGGATCTTTTATTAGATTTAAATCAGAAAATTGTACAACAAAATTTGTTATTTATATTGCCCTATGTACAGTTTGTTCAGCGTTCTATATAAGAAAGACAGAGAGACAGCTGAACAAACAAATTTATGGTCATTTTTATTCCATCAAAAAGAGCGATGAAAAAAATGCTCTTTTTAGACCTATCAAACAACAACGGGCTGAACACAAATTTACGTTTGCTATAATTGATACGGTTAAAGCTGATTCTAGGGGGGGTGACCAGAAGGGCCATCTATCATACAGGGAAATGTGGTGGCAAATATATACTGATGCAGCCTCCGCCCCAGGTTTGAATGAAAGTATGACTATCAAACCATTATTATACAAACTGAGTCATTAACTTTTTTAAAAATCTTTTTAAAAAATCTTTTAATGTATTTATTGTGGATAAATATGTGTTTTTTATGCTAACGTATATTTAGTGATGTTTAGTGATATTTATCAATTTTCTGTTATAGTGTTGAATATATTTAGTACACTTACTGTATGTTTACTCACCAGCATTTTCAATGTTTTTTAACTTTGTTTGGAATATTTTTGGAGTTTATATTAGTATAAATAACTTTAGAGTATGTTAATTACAAAGCATTAATCAAGCATGTACAGCTTTAAAATTTTTTGGCGCCAAAGATTTTTTAAATATGGTCAGGAATCCAATATGGCCTTTAGTTCTGATGAAGCCTGTATTACTTACAGGTGAAAGCGCTCAACCAGTTTTTATAGTTTCTATATCCAGTCATCGTGTGGTGTATTGTATGACACTTTATTAAATTTGTGGATCTTTACCAGACGCTGCTTGCACGAGTTACTTCAGTATTTTTTCCTGGCTTCTCAAGCATACATAGCGTGGCGTTAGCAGTTTTTATCCTCTGAGGTTCTTTGGTTTAGCAAACGCTCCTATGGTTATTACACTCCAAAAGGGGCATTGTACTCTATAATGGGTCTAATGAGTGCCGAGTAGAGAGGAACAATGACCTCTTTTTTCCTGGACAAGAACCCTTTTATGATGAGGTGTGCCATGTAGAAGGACTTCCTGACTACTGTGGTGATGTGACTATCAAAGTAGAGACTACTGTCCACCTGGGTCCCAAGGTCTCTTATCACACATTCAGTGTTAAGTAGATTGCTGCCTATGTGGTAGTTCATGGGTACAGAGTTTTTAACAAAGGGGATGACACTGCACTTTTTGGCATTGAGCTTGAGGCCACGGCTCTGACACCAGGCATCTGTCTCAGCAAGGCCTTTCTGTAGGATGTCCACATCATTTGGGGACTTGACTATGGCTCCTAGTTTGCAGTCATTTGTGAACTTCATTAGCCAGAGGCCTTCTGTGTTAGCCTGTACTTCAGAGAAGTAGATACCAAACAGGAGAGGTCCCAGGATGGAACCCTGTGGTACTCCACTTGTCACTGCTTTGAGGTCAGATTTGGAGTCTACAACTTTTACAGTGTGGGTTCTGTCAGTGAGCCAGTTGTCAACCCATCTTATGACGTAGGGATTTATACCTAGTTTAGTGAGTTTAGCTATAATTCCAGAATGGGGGATGGTGTTGAAAGCCTTGGCAAGGTCAAGATAGGCTGTGTGAACCACCTTACCCTCATCTACGGCTTTGGGGACTGCCTCAAAGAAGTCGATCAGGTTTAGGAGGCATGATCTGCCTTTCACAAACCTGAACTGGGTGGGATCCAGAGTTTGGGGGTTACCAATGTCTTTGTTTATGAGTTCCATGATGATACGTTCCATGGCCTTGCAGACCAGGCTTGTCAGGCTAATATGTCGATATTTCCCAGGATCAGTGGGGGCTCCCCCTTTGTGGAGTGGGATAACTGTTGCTGTGCGCCATTCAGTGGGCAAAAAGCCTGATGTGAAGCTGTTATTGAACATGGTGCTTAAGTGGGGTACCAGTTCATTCTGAAGTTCATGTAAAACGCAGCCTGGGATGTTGTACAGTCCCATGGATGCTGTGTTTTTGGCTTTAGAGAGTGCAGCTTTTACCTGTGTAGTTGTGATTACAGGTACTCTGCATTCTTCCTGTATAGATATGGGCCCTTTAGGGGGTGAGGGGGTTAAAGTTAGCACTGAACCTATCTGCCAGGATGTTGGCAATATCAGTTGGTTCTGTAATTTTCGTGCCTTTGTGCTGTAACTCAGAGCAGATCTGGGTGTTGCCATCGAGATTCTTGACATAGCTATAGAATGCTTTGTGGTTGTCCTTAGAATTAGTGGTGATTTTGTTTTCGTATCTAGCTTTGGAGGATCTTATAAGAGATCTCAGCTTCTTACTGAGGCTATCCAGGGAGCTCCTCCACTCATTGGATTTTACTCTCTTTTGCAACAGTTTCTTCCTTCTGTTGTACAGTTTCTTTATGGCAGGGGACCACCAGATTGGCTTCCTTTTTTTGGAGGATAGCGTCTTGGTTCTGTTTGGGATAGCACTATCCGTGCACTTGTGTAAGTGCTTATAGAGTGCATTTGTGTAGGATTCAGCAGTTGTTACTGCATTGTCCATCTGCATGGGTGTCATAAAGTTCACCATTTCTGTCTTAAGAAGCATGAAGTTGGCTTTGGCGAAATTTTTTACCATGGTTTCCTTAATGGGGGGTAGGGGTGGGAAGAGGATATCAAGGGTGATTAGCTTATGGTTGGATCGGACCAATGAGGAGTTGACTTCAGGTGTGGAACACCAGTCACTCATGTTGGTAATGACTAGGTCTAGGATATTGTTGCCCCTGGTGGGGGTGTGGATAAGTTGATCCAGGGCATTGGAGTTTATGAATTCCAGAAAGCGTTGAGCTAAGGAGTTGGTACATGAGTAGTTTTTCCAGTTAATGGTGAGGTAGTTGAAGTTGCCCATTATTAGGGTGTTTGGTTGAACCCTAATATTTTTCAGTACATCAAGAAAAGAGGAGTGGGAATCCTGTGGCATGGTGGAGGATATGTAGCAAGCTACAATTTGGATTGCAGTTTTGCCGAGAGTTAGTTGAACTTGGATAACCTCGGATGCATTACGCTGAGCAACTAGCCTGGAGGTGTGGATATCCTTAATGAATATGGGCACACCTCTGCCTTTGGTTTTTCGGTCCAGGTTACATGGCCGAAAAGTGAGGTATGAGTTATAGCCTGGTAGTGCAGGGATGATCTCTGGAGCCTTGAACCAGGTCTTAGTCACTGCACAGATATTGATGTTCTCCATTTTAAGGAGTGCCTTGTTAAGGAGTGCCTCGAGTGAGTGCATTTTGAGATTTAGACTTCTAGCATTGAGTAGCATTACCCTCAGTTTTTGCTTGACTGTTCCTGTTACAATGGTGAATTTGTTATTTGAACCTTGCCTACAAAAGGCACTATAGGGGCAGCAATAGCCTTAGCCAGTATCTGGAATCCCAGGGGCGACAGGTACAGGCCATCTATGGCAAAGCATCGTGGTCTGTCGAGTTTGTCTTCTGTTCCACCCATACATCATGCTAGTTCTTCCTTTCTTGCACTTAAACTAGCATTATGGCTTGGCACTTCACCAGGTTATTGTATCAAGAAGTGTGGCACACCTGTGGGCCATCAGCAGTACTCGTTCATCACAGTTGTAGCCCCAGTACTTACTAGTTATTTCCACCCCTCCTGGCATGTTTGAAGGGCGGTTATCTGTGCTTATATCCATTAACCTGGCAAACTTGTGCATTCTGAGGCACTGTTGCAACTGCCTCATGTACACACACAACCCTCCCCTCTAAACTCGAAACACTCAGACCTGTGAGGTTTACCCATATATCACCCAATGCGGACATATGCACTCTCCAGCAAAGACTGGACTAGCAGGTCAAGAGGATTAGATCAACACCTTCACCACACCATGTGGAACATGTAGCTCACCATGACACCCACTTTGACAGCCATGACATACAGTGAAAAGCCACACACCCACCTTCCCAGCTTCACTCAATGGACATTTACCCAAACAGCACAGACCAGCAAAAGAGACACCCATGCAGACACCGCAACATAGCACATAGGTTCATAGGTTCATAGGTTCATACTAGGCTATCTGCCCTAGGGCATTTACAAGCCTAGCCAGAATGCGTTTGGCTATTGCCACCCATTGAATTGAGTTTACTGTGCCCTTTTTTAGGTTAGTTTACTGTGCCTCTGTTTAGTAGTGACACAGAAGTAATCCCCGGGGTAAACCTATGATCTCCCATCCACTCGTTAAGATTCCTCTTGAAGAGAGACAGTGAGGGGCTCTGCCTAACATGGACTGGTATTCTATTCCAGAGTGAAGGGAGCCTCTGGGTTATGAATCTGTCCCTCCAGCATGTCCTATTTATTTCTGTGCTGAGGTTCAAGTCCCTCGAGTGCATAGCTCTAAGGGATTTGGATTTTCTGAGGTGGAGCACGTCCATTAAGTCCTGGTTTGACATAGCTTTATACGTCAGGCATAGATCGCCTCTAAGTAGGCGGTATGCTACTGAGTACAGCTGGAGTTTCTTTAACCGAGCAGCATATGGCATCTGTTTGAGTCCCTTGATCCTCTTTGTGAGGTACTTTTGGGGTCTTCCTAGTTGCTGCAGGTGTCGGGTAAGGTACATCCCAAATGGGGCATTGTATTCTATTATGGGCCTTATGAGGGATGAATAAAGGGGCACTATGACCTCCCTTGATCTAGATGTGAATCCTTTCATGATAAGGTGGGCTATATAGAAGGTTTTTCTAACCACTTTGGCAATGTGGTTGTCAAAGGAGAGATTACTATCAACTTGGGTCCCCAGGTCCCTAATTACTTCTTCCATACTTAATGGATTACCACCTATATGGTAATTTGTGGGCCCTTTGTTTTTGCCAAAGGGTATGACTATACACTTTTTGGTGTTTAGCTTTAGGCCATGGCTCTGGCACCAGTTATCCATCTCTGTGAGACCCTTTTGGAGGATGCTTGTGTCAGCTGGAGAGTCAATTATGGCACCCAATTTGTAGTCTGTACCTCAGAAAAATATATACCGAACAAGAGAGGTCCCAGGACTGAACCTTGTGGGACGCCACTTGTAACTGGTTTTGAGTCTGACATGGCTCCAGCAATTCTGACCATGTGGGTTCTGTCTTTGAGCCAGTTTTCAACCCATCTTATGACATAGGGGTTTATATTTAAGCTGGACAGCTTATCTATGATGCCCAAGTGGGGTATTGTGTCGAAGGCTTTTGCGAGGTCCAGGTAGGCTGTGTGGACTACCTTCCCTTCATCGATGGCCTTGGTGACTGTTTCAAAGAAGTTGCCCAGGTTCAAGAGGCAGGATCTGCCCTTAACAAAGCCGAATTGGGTAGGATCCAGTGTCTGTAGGTCCCCAATGTCTTTGTTTATGAGTTCCATGATGATCCTTTCCATAGCTTTGCAGACCAGGCTAGTCAGGCTTATGGGGCTATAGTTTCCAGGGTCCGTAGTGGCACCACCTTTGTGGAGTGGGGCCACTGTCACTGTACGCCATTCTTTGGGTACATATCCTGTGGTAAGGCTGAGATTGAACAGCAGCTTTATGTGAGGGTTTAGATCTTCTTGGAGTTCATGTAGGACGCAACCCGGGACACCATCAGTTCCCATTTATGCTGTGTTTTTTGCTTTGGAGAGGGCGGCTTTCACCTGAGCATCTGAGGTGTTAGGGAAACTGCACTCTGCTGGGATAGTTATTTGCTCATTTGGGGGGAGGGGGGGGGTTGCACTGAATCTGTCTGCCAGGATGTTGGCAATGTCTGTGGGTTCAGTGTATTTTTTGTCATTTTGGATCAACTCTGAGCATATCTGGGAGTTGCCACCCAGGTTCCTAACATAACTAAAGAAAGCCTTGTGATTTTCTTTAGAGTCCTGTGCAATTTTTCTCTCGAAGCTGGCCTTGGTGGATTTTATGAGGGATCGTAGTTTTTTGCTAGTACTGATCAGAGATGCCTTCCCTTTTAGGGATTTTGCTCTATCATGTAGTAGCTTCCTCCTTCTGTTGTGCAGCTTATTTATGGCTGGGGTCCACCAGACTGGACACCTGCCTTTGGACGATTGGGTCTTGGTATTGTTTGGGATAGCATGATCCATGCATTCCTGGAGGTGTCCATAGAATGCATTTACAAAGCATTCTGCAGTTTGGGCCGTAGTTTCCATTGTTCTGGGGGCCTTGAAGGATTCCACCTCAGTTTTGAGAAGTGTGAAGTTCGCTTTTGTGAAGTTTTTCACTGTGGTTTTCTGGGTTGGGGGTGGGGTCGAGATGTGGATATCCAGTGAGATTAATTTATGGTCAGATCTTACCAATGAGGGGTATACCTCTGGTATGGAGTATAGAGTCCCCATGTTGGTGATGACCAGGCCCAGTATGTTATCCCCTGTTGTGGGAGTGGTGACTAGCTGTTCCATAACATTTGAGTTTATAAATTCTAGGAACCTTTGGGCTAGGGTGTTGGGGCTTGAGTAGTGCTCCCAGTCTACGTTTGGGTAGTTGAAGTCACCCAGTATAATGGTGTTTGGAGAGATCTTCATATTCTCCAATGATTTCAGGAAAGCCGAGTGGGATTCCTGTTTTTGAGAGGGTGGTCTGTAACATGCTACAAATTGAAAAGCAGTTTTACCCACTGTTAGTTGCAGAAGGATGGTCTCCGATGCCTCGTGCAACACCACTAACCTAGAGGTGTGGGGTATCTTTGATGAATATGGATACTCCCCCTCCTTTTATGGTTCAGTCTGAGTTTTGCGGCCAAAAAGCAAGATATGAGGTATAACCTGGTAGTGCTGGGGTGCTCTCTGAAGCCTTGAACCAGGTTTCTGTCACTGCACATATAATGATGCTCTCCATACTGAGGAGGGCTTCGAGTGCGTGCATCTTGAGGTTTAGACTTCTGGCGTTGAGCAGCATTCCCCTTAGTTTCTTATTCATTGTGTTGTCTATGGAGGTGGGTTTGTCTTTTGAGCCTTGCTTAAAAAAGGCACTATGGGGGTGGCAAGAGCCTTTGCCAATATCCGAAAGCCCAGGGGTGACAGGTGCAAGCCGTCCATAGCGAAGCAACGTGGCTTGTCGTGCATGTCTTCCCAGGCTGACAGACACTGGATCCCCTTTGAATGACACCAAAATTTTAGCCAATTGTTAAAATTGATCATTTTGTCTTTATACTGTGGCATCATTCTAAGATGCTGCTCAAGGTCAGGGTCATACCAGCCTGGGCTACAAGATCAGAGAGCTCCTCTATGTCTTTTTTCATGTAGTCCAGGGAGGTACTTCTCAGGTCATTCACACTAGCATGGACAATGACTGAGTCATATTTGTACTTGCTTTGGAGTGACCTGAGTGCTTGTGTTATGTGGTGGATTCTAGTGCCCGACAGGCAGCTCACTGTGATCTTCTCTTTGTTCAGCCTGGGGAGCGGGACATCAGTGTGTCTGACTATAGAGTCACCTATTACAAGTGTATCAGGTGTGTTATTTAGCCTTAAGGGCTGTGACTGTTTGGCACACTGACTTTGTGAACTATGTGTTTCATGTGTTTTGTTTTGGGGTAGCGTTTGCTTGGATGTCTGCTTTGGACGTCTCTGCTGCTTAAGCAGATTTTTATTTAGAGCCTCTGAGTATGTTTTTGTGTGTTTATGTGTTTGGTTTGCTGTTGCGGTAGGACTATGTGAGACTGGATTTGTGGTCTGTGAGGTTACCTTCTCCTCCTGTCTGGTTGCACCAGTTCTGAGTTGAGAGAGCTCAGCCTCCAGTTTGGCTATATGGTTGCATCTCTCACATATATTTGAACTTGTTGGAAGGAGGAGAGGGTTGTCTGTGTACATGAGGCAGTTGTAACATTGCCTCAAGATTCCCAGATTCACCAGCTGGACTGGAGAGGAAGCCATTAACTGACCTTTGGACATGCTAGAATAGTATAGGGAACTCCTTTATCGCTGAATCAAAAGGACCAATAGGGGACAAGGTGCTAGAAGGGAGTATATGGGGATGTAGTGCTTTTAGTGTACTAGTGCTAACTTGTAAAATTTGTAAAATTGCTTATATGAGCAAGTACAGGGCCTTAGATTGAGAATAGGGTGTTTAGTTTGAGAGATAGAGCAGTTCTAAGGGAAAAAGTGAAGAATAGACTTTATGGAGCCGGGAATGGTTTGAATCCGATTAAGCGGCACTGCCCGATGCTGCGCTATGCGCACAATTGTGCAAAGCAGCGCTAAAGCAGGTTTTTATACAGGGGACTAGAAAAAGCTAGAAATTAGCCCAAAACGGCCAATAAACTACCAGATTATGTGCTGTGATCACTCCTCCAGGGACAGATAGGCTGCTCAAAGCTCCCCACTCCCACTGGTGAACAAAGAAGCTTCCTTCTATCCAAGTAAGGAAATGGGCAACACAGGAACTATACTAAAGTCTGGAATACAGCAATGCCTGTATTAGGGACTATTCTAGGTAGGGAAAGGCAGGAAACAAGGATATTTTTTTTTGTTTTGTTTTTTAAGAAGCAAACAGCAGAAAATTCACAGTAATAGCTTAACACAGGCTAGCTTGCCAAGGGACACATATTTAACCTACACAGTGTGCCCCTCAGCCTAAGTTCTTAAGGCTAACCACCTTGCACAATACAGTGATCATGGGTAACTCAATACTGAGGCACACACATACCCCACCCACTAAGCTGAATATGGAGCAGGTGACAACCAAATATCTATCACATGCCAGCATCCAACACATGACACAGCCAGTCATGGCACTCCACAACAACTATGAGTATCACTCTGTATCCATGTGGGTGTGAATGACCTGGGACACACCTCCCTGGACTACATGACAAGAGACATGGTTGAACTCTCTGATTATTTGGTCCAGGCAGGTGTGACAGTAGCCCTGAGCAGTGTACTGATGTCACCCAGAATTATGCTGTGGTACTATCAACAGATAATTGACTGCAACATTGGCTTACATGTTATGTGTCATTCTCAGGGGATCCATAGGTTCATAGGTTCATAGGTTAGTACTAAGCTAACTGCCCTTGCGAGCCATTTTAAGCCTAGCCAATTATCCCTTGTGAGACTCAAACCCTGCACCTTGTGCTTGAAAGGCAAACACCTTAACCATTAGGCCACCCTCCCAACCATTACCTCTCTGCTTGGGATGACATGATTGGCAGAACCCAATGACTTGTCACAGATGTCCTACATCTGTCACTGCTGAGTTTCCATGTATTGGCTAAGTGTCTTGCCACCCCTATGATGCCTTAATAGTCAGTGTTCCTAATGTTATTACCATCATAACAACTACACATGTATGCAATCTGAGGGTCATGTTGCTCAACAGTAGACATCTAACTGTCAGGATGCAGCCACTCAAAGCACTCATCAGAGTGGAGGACACATGTCTGCTGTAACAGAGAGGTGGTTCACAGCAGCAGACAGCAGACCTGCAGTATCAGGCTATGACACATTCCACAGCTGTCAGCCCCCAAACATGGACCACACCACACCTCCACAGGTGGTGTTGTCTCCATAGTCATTATGGCTAGGAACACCTTCAGACTAGTATCCCATCATTATGCATTGGAGATACTTCTGGTACAACTGCCTTGGGGTAATAGTGAAATCCAGACCATAGCCTGCTATGGGTCAACATCTATGTCCCTAGACTGTCAATGCAGATTCCTCAACACCTTGCCATCTATGATTGTCCAACGCAGCAATGACATAGTATGAGTCTTCAACTACCCCTCCATCACCTGGGGAAGGTAGCCAAGTGCCAGTACAGTGGCTCAACACTTCTGGGATTCATCATTTCCATTGCCCTGGACCAGCTCATACTGACCTCTAGTAGAGGATGCAACAACCTTGACCTGTATTGACTACTTACATATGGGACTGTTGCTCATTGACAGATGTCAATCCCTGCATGGTGAGATTCACACAGGCTGTAATCAACATGGAACTCAACATGTCAGCCACACCCCCCACAAAGGTAACCACCTTGCAAAACCTCTCCAAAGCTGACTTTGCAGCTATAAAAACAGGGGTGGATGTCTTCACTGCATCCATGGCAATGGGAAATTGCTGCATAACTGTGGAATCATACACACAGGCACTGTACAAACAGGTACATGAATGCATGGTACTAGCCAGAGCCAACAGAACCCAGACACTGTCCTCCAAACACTGGGAGACAATGTGATGGTCCCCTGCCATTACTAAAGTGTACATCAGAAGTAGGATACTGTTGCAGAGAAAGGTGGTATCCCATGACTGTTGAACTCCCTTATTAGCCTCAAACACAAATCATGGAATCCCCTACAGGCATCTATGATGGCAGGCATGCAGCAGACACTGACGACAGTCACAACAGCCTCTGATAGTTACATCAACAACCTCCACAGCATTAAGCACAAGTGCTGCGAGTTACTACGCAATGCTAATACCTATCCTGAGACAACAGGTATTGGCCACAGTCTTGGCAACACATTCAGTGCCAGCATTACCCCTCTCTCCAACCAGAAGTGAAGTGCTGACTAAATATGTTCTCACCTGCTGTATCCCATTTCCATTCTAGGCATTTGTGTGTCACCAGGAATTGGCCCTGCAGCAAGACCATGGGATATGGCAGTATGGTAACACATCCACCATGTCATAGGCAAGGTACAGTATGCGCACATAAATCCCCGGTCTGTAACAACATGATTGCATATGCCTCACAGATTGTAGGGCTGAGGGTTGTATATGTTGATTTACAACAACTGTTGTAGAAAGGAGAATGGTATGTGTTGTGGTTTGGACACACCTCCAATTGCTAACAACCACAGTCACAGGGGATATTTATCAATCAAACACACTGAGATTACTATTCACACACACACACACACACACGCACACACGCACACACACACACACACACACACACACACACACACACACACACACACACACACACACACACACACACACACATTTGCCAGTACTGAGATCCATAGGTTCATTGCTTATAGGTGTGTAGTAGGTGAATGGACCTGAAGGCTCTACAAGGCTAGCCCAAGGGAATACCCTAGCATCAGGCCACATGAAAATAGTCCCCAGTGTGGCTCAGGAGTATAGTCACTGGAGTGGTCCCCAAGGGTGGGTATTGTATTCCCCATCCACTCATCCAGACTTCTGTTGTGGGTGGCCAGTGATGCGCACTGCTTCACATGTATGTGATTTATATTCCATAACACGTACAGTGTCTGGGTTGTGCACATGTCCCACATGCATGTTCTTTAAAGTGTGGAAGTGTGCTTGAGGTCTCTGGGGCAAGTTGTGTGGACAGATTGGCATCTTCAGAAGTAGCATTCCTGACCTCATTTGGTGAGACCTGGCTATTTAACTGAGGTAGTGATTGCACCTACATAGACAGTATGATACAGGGATTCATTGGAGTTATTGGCGACTGTCTATACAGGGCATGTGTATAAGGCATGGTATTCCCTTTGTGGGGTACATTTTCAGACTCTACAGTTGTTGCAGGCATCCAGTGTGGAACATAGCAAAGGACCACTATAAGCATTTATTTGCCTATTGTAGGGATGGAAGAGGGTGCCATGTCCTTTTACTTGCTGGAAAACACATACTCAGTCAGGAGATGTAACACATTAAAGTACTTTCCGATGTAAGTGGCACTGTTGTGGTCAACAAGCATGTAGTCCACTGCAATCACACCATGGGTACTATCTATGAGGTAATTTGCAGGAGAACTACCAATATAGTGGTTGCTACCTAGCCAAGTGTGTTTGTGCATGATTCGTGGGTGGAGAGTGG